>NC_064861.1:71331933-71526933 GCF_024139225.1 Suncus etruscus | reverse complement strand
TGGTAGCTATGGCCACTTTCCTGAAGGCTGTCAGCCAGCTCACATGGAACAAATCTCACAAATTCCTATGTCCTGGTCTCACTCTGCAGAAAATATTTTCAGAATGTCTGAACAAATTTCTCTGGATCACCCCACTGTGCTGCTTGGGAAAATGGGCTTCCATGAACAAGGATCCCAGAAAGTCTCTTTCAGTGAGTCCAGGGATAAGCCTGAGTTTGAAGTTTTCACCAGCTCCTTCCATGCTGGGCTTAATGGAGGTGTCCTCAGTTTATGCTTCTGTCCTGCACCCCAATGGGTCTCAAGAAGAAGCAAGAGCCTCAAGCTACAAACATACCTGGTTTAGCAGCCCCTGAAAGTCTGCCCCCTCAAAGCCCAGTGTGCAATGACAGGCAGGAAGTATTTCTTTAAAAACCATCCTGATGTAAGACGACAACGTACAAGAGAAGCCAAGCAGACATCGCTCAAGGAACAGAAATGGGTCAGAAACTCGGACGGGATATCCATAAGCAAGGAATAGGTAGAAAAGGTTTATTATTTTTTTTTTTTCTGGGCCAATATGCAAGCCAAATAGTAAATAACTATTTTCAGGCCCGAGATGGGTGGGCGAATTTGCATAGCCATGTGATGCCCGGCATGTTTCTATTTTTATCCGAGAAATCTGCAATCTCTAAAGAGAGCCCAGGGCGCGGGCTGGAAGCTGGGAAGCATCGCTTTTGGCTGGAAGAATGTGCAGTTCTGTGCTTTAACGAGTTCTGGTGAGTGCAGAGAGAGGCAGAAAAAGAGCATTTGGAAAGTCTGAGATGCGGGGAGGGAACACCTCTGAAGGCCAAGACGTCCCGCACCACCTCAAGTCAAATATGCGTGGTCCCGGCAAATGGAAATTGAAGTGGCCTCGTTTGCATTTGGCAGCTTCATCACCAACCGGCCCCATTTCAAGCAACTTCTTTAAAACCAGCCTCCATTTGCCTCGTCACTTCGGATGATCACGGCTGATTATGCTGTTACTGTGGTTATTACAGTTACAGCGAGTTGGCATCTGTCGGCCCAGGTGGAAATGCTCTGTTCCACTCCTTGGGGCTATTGGATTGCATTTTCTTTTCTTGTAATTAAAAATGTTTGGGGATGGGGGGCAACCATAGCTGGTGGTGCTCAGGGGCTACCCCCAGCTCTGTACTCTGAGCACTCTTGGCACTGCTCAGAGCATCATGTGTAGGGCCAGGTGGGAACCTAGGTTTACCTCCTGTGCCATCTCCCTGCCACTTTTTGTTTATTTGCTTTGCTTTTATTCTTTTGTTTTGAGGCCACACCTGACAGCGCTCAGGTTTACTCATGCTTCTGTAGTCACTTCTGGCAGGCTTGGGGTACCCTACGGGATGCTGGGGATCAAACCTGGGTAGGCCACGTCCAAGGCAAATGCCCTCTCCACTGTTCTATCACTTCAGACCCTCCCCAGCCATTTTCATTTTAGAGGATAGGAATCAGAAGTCAAGGTTTGGGGTCAACCTCTTAGGGTTAGGAACTCCCTAAGGAGACTTGTCAAGTGCTTTCTTCCACACCAGAAAATCATGTGTCTTGCTGAAGGACTGTAGGTCAAGAACAGAAGGACTCCAGCATCCTTAGGAGGGAAGTTGGGTGACCTTCATACATGATGACTTTGGTTCTCTCAGGACCCCAAGTTGACGGTAAGGTTGGTGATGCCCTGTTACGTTATTGCCACTTCCTGCCAGATCTGGTGGCACAGATCTGGAGTTGAACGTCATTGTCGTTGGGAGAGATCACCTGTGTGGGTTGGTTCTAAAAGGCTTCTTCCTGTCTCTCCCCTTCTTTCAATTGTTTTAAACTTGATCCGTGGTTGTTTATAAGGCAAGGTGGGCAGTGGGCAGAGTCTGTGCCCCTCTGGGTACCCCAGGCAAGTGAGATTGGAACTCACACACCTGAGTAAAACTTCAGCTGCCATTGCTAATGTCACCTCAAGGGAATGCAAGCCCACAACTCAGGACTGTGGGGCTGGGGGTGACCTCCTCTGGTTCTCAGACACTTTCATTTTCAGTGTCTGTTTGTAGGTCGGATCGCAGCCAGTCGATCATAATTGCTGAGCAATTGGCTATGGCGTGCTACCTTATTTAGACATTTTTCAGAAACTCCCGACGAGTTCTATGACATAGTTTCAAAGTGTGCAAAAAAAAAAAGTCTTCTTGTCGGATATTTTTAACTCCTTTCATTTACAGCCTTTTTCTCTTAGTAATTAAAAAACAAATGAATAAACTCCAAGTTGTCTGTGAAGTTATAGCACTATAAGTGACGCTGTTGGGGTCTTTTCCAATGATGGAGGTTTATGCTTGCATTGTTCTAGAAAAAGGAGAATTTTTATGTTTGTTTGTTTGGTGTTTTTTTTTTTTTTGTCTTGGGCCACACCCAATGATGATCAGGGCTTCCTTACTCCTAGCGTTATGCCCAAATATGGCTCTTGGCAAGGCTCAGGGGACCATATAGGTTGCCAAGGATTGAATCCAGGTCAACCATGTGGTCGGCAAGCCCCTTATCCACTGTACCATCTCTACTGCCCTCAAAGGATAATTTTCTTCACTTATTTCAAAGAGCACTTGAAAACAGTGAACTTTTGCCCTAGCATCATCTTAGCTGGAGCATCTTTGAGATTTCTTATGGCAAATTGTGAGGAAATGTTTTGTGCTAAAGATGTGTTCCATCATTTGTCATGGAGTTCAAAAGAATTGCTAGTCCCTGTCTTACATAAATGTCTATCCGCTCACCATCCATTCATTCTTCCCTCTGTCCCTCTGCTATCCATCCATTCTTCTACCTGTACCTTAATTTCCTCTTCCTTCTGTCTACGAACCCACAATCCATCTCCCCATACATCCCTTTACAATTCACAGTGAAACTCTATCTCAGAAACCATTCCTGTCCCTTCCCTCAGAGCTCAGCTTGGTCTGGCATAGCCTTTCATATATGTGGTCTGGACTATTAGTGCATAACACTAGGCTTTATGGCCATCCTTGTCATGTTGCTGTACATACATTTAAATGGACTTAAACAATGCCTTTAATGAGATTCACACACAAGAAGGCACCTTTGAATTCATGAGTCTGAGCACATCTGACAGCCCAGCGCCCACTCAGAGATCAATGGTGTGGCTTTGCACCCACAATCGTTCTCATAAGAAGAGAAAATACTGTTGGGGTGGGTTGAGGGAGGGTTAAAGTAAGTTCCCAAGAAAACCATGTGTCAATGCTATTTATGGGACTCAAGAGAAAGTCAAGAGATCTAGTTGTTTTTTATGGGAAAGAGTCTATGAGAAACTGAGACTGAGTAATTTGAGAACTTGCACTTGAGTCCCTCAATAATATCAAAGGCCAAAGGGAGTTGCCATAACCACAGCCTTTGGAGGAAGCTCATGACTTTGGAGCCCATTATAAATATTTGGTTCTAAGCTGTAAGACCCTTCTTTGTTCAAATGGTGCCCCTCTTTGGTGGTACCATTAATGGCTTACTTGAGTAGTGGTGGTGATATGGGGGCGGGGGAAGGGTAATGCTCCTGCCTAGTCACAGGTTAGGCTAGCTGGACTCATTCTATGATCCCAAGGTCAAACAACCTTGCACTGTTAGAGGGAACTGTTGACATTTGTGTACCATGAGCCTCAGACATAAGGGCTTCCATTGGCTGTTTTGTAAACAAGAGCTCTGAGGACCCTCCCAAAAGTCCTCCCATGGGTCTTGGCTGTGTATTCACACACTCAATTGCTGTTTCTGGGTGGTGGGAAAATGGAGATAATGGCAGACAGAAAGTTACACTGGTGGTAGGATTGGTGTTGGAACATTTGATGCCTCAATTAACTGTATGATGAACAACTTTGTAAACCATGTGTTTAACCAATATGAAAAAATGTTATCAAATGCCCATTTCCATAATAAATAATTGTTGGAGAGGAGATGCCTTAGATATAAGGATTGTCATGGAATTTTCTAGGAAATTTCTTTCAAGAATGGACTCTCTGTATGTGCTTATGAAGGAATTTGAGGGGGCTGGAGTGATAATAAAGCAGGAAGGTGACCTGGGTTTGATCCCTGCATCCCATATGGTCAGCCCCACCAGGAGTGATCCCCAAACACAGAGCCAGGCATAAGCCCTCAGCATAACCAGGTATAGCCCCTAGACAAAACAAAACAACAATAAAAATTTGATATAGAAACAACTGATTAAAAGACACTTTGCATGAAGCAGGTATTTGCATAAAGCAAGGGCTACCTTCATGTTTAGTCTTCAGTCTCTCTTAGCTCCCTTTTCATTAGTGATGATCTCTGACCTCTTTTATTATACCAGAGACTGTATTTTCTAACTCTCCAGGGGTGCTGCCTTTCATCTCGCTAAATTTCTCCTCATCCCTCTTTACTTTAGGATTAGCAGCACCATTCACCCAATAATACCCTTTTCTTGAGCCTCCAGTTTCCTATCTCTTGGCCTTCAAACATCTGACGACAGGAAGTCTTCACTTCTCTTCACCAGAGTTCTTAGAAACTGTGGCTTTCAGTCAAACATGTAAAGAAACCAATTTGACCAGAGTCTAAAAGATGTCAACAAGTGGTAAGTCCCAGTGGTATAGTTCTGGTCATAAATAACTTCAATATCTAAATAAAGATACACACACTCAAATCCTATTCTAGCTGAAAAATAATTTGTACACATTCATTCATTCACTCCTGTATTCACTTCACTCCCACCAGGTATTCCAGTCCAGGATATCAAGAAAGGGGAAACTTTGCCTGCAGCTCAGGGCATAGGAAAGACTTTTCCACATGGACCTCCATCACTCACCACCACACTCACTCAAGTGTGGGGTCCACAAACCTCTAAATGCATATACTTGCTTTGAGGAGAGAAATGGGTATCCAAAGATAGCTCCCACAGCGACATGGAGGCTCCTCATGGACAATGGGCTGGCCAGAATAAATTTCTCTCCTTCTCCTCATTGTCACAAGACAGTGCTTAGTAAAACCAAATTATCCCAGTTCCTGGTTTTTCACCAACTGGCTATGTGCTTATCTTCCTTCCTGAATTCCATTCCTCTCTTCTATTTGCAAGATCCCTTGTACTCATCCTTTCTTCTCTGTGTTTCTCATCCCACTCTCTTCATCCCTGCATTCTCCCCCCTCCCTTCTTTTTTCTTTTTACCCCTTTGTGCAGTGGCCCAAGAGATGACATATGCCCCTCTTCTAGCCAGGTGGGGAAGGTGGCACTGGCATGATTGGGCAGGAGTCAAGGAGTAACATGGTGCTGCAGAGAATCAATGCCCTGTTAGGAATAAATAAGAGAGCCCCAATCCTTACCCTGCTTCTGATTCTGAGAAGGTGAGCAGGAGGTGGTAAGAAGAGATGGGGAGCACAATGGTCTGAAAAAGGAGGTGGCACAGCTGAAGGCCTCGGTCAGATGTGGCCTGAAGTGAATGATGGGTTGTATGAAGCAGTAGGCCCTCGGAGAGTCATAGGGGTCTAGTGTATGGGGTAAACTCCATGACCAGGATTCAATGAGGATTTTTCCCAACTGAGAAGCCTGCTGGAAACTATAGGGAAGCACTATAGGGTCACTACAGGCCCACGGTAGAGAGGGTATGTTTCTAGGTGCAGACTACTGATGGGTAAGGGCACTTCTCAGGAGAGGTACATGAGAACCATGAGCACAATGGACAGCAGGAATCCCCAGCTTGGTAGATCCATCCCATGTGCAGCTCTATTGAGAAAATTCCCAGCTTTTCATGACCCTTCACTTCCCCATTGACATCATCTTTACTCCCAACCAAGGCTTGTTGGATTCGAGAGAATTGAGGCAACATTCTCCACCTTGATTTCACTTGCATTGCACTTTCTCTTTTAAGGATTCCTGCTGTCATTCCTACCCTTCTTCTCAGCTGGCCTAGAAGGTCACACCCTACCAGTGCCCAGAGGGTGCCAAACTCAGGACACAGTGCATATGTGGCATGTGCCCCTAACCACTGAGCCCTTCCCAGGCCCTGGGCACAGATTCAGGAAGCAGGTCACTTCTTTACTTCCAAAGCCCATCTGCCCCCTCTCCAGCACCCATTCACTAGCACTGGAATCCCACCTTCAGCCCTGCCTGCACCCCAGGTTAGGGTGAGGCCCAGGGGCAGAGACTTGGAGGCAGACAGGCAGGAAGGCCTGTTGAGGGCCTTGTGTTTTGGCCTCTGGGCAGGGCAGGCCCCCCTCTCGGCAGGTCCCCAGGCTTCCTGGCCATGAAAGCCACACACCCCAAGAACAGGTGGGGCATCTGAAACCAAAAGTCCTACTAACCCAAACCCACTGCTGGAGGAGGGCCGAGTGCGTGTATTCTCAGACAGGAAAGGCGGCTCAAGCTTCAGCAACCTCTGACTGCCAAAAAAACATTTCAAAGCCAGACAGGGTCTCTGCATTCCAAGAGAGAGAGAGAGAGAACAAGCACTGGGGAGTAGGCTGGGAAGGCAAGCAGGAGGCACTGCAGAAGGGAAAGAAAAGCCTTAGAAATAGCCCTGGGGAGGCCGGAGCGATGGCACGGCAGTAGAGCGCTTGTCTTGCACATGGCTAACCCAGGATGAACCACAGTTTGATCCCCCAGCATCCCATATGGTCCCCCAAGCCAGGAGCGATTTCTAAGCACATAGCCAAGAGTAACCCCTGAGCATTACAAAATAAAAGGAAATAGCCCTGGGACTTTTCCTGTCCTCAACTTCTGGAAGGATCCAGATTTGCTCTTGGAAAATAGGCAATTTGGGGATATGCTTCTCTAATCTGTAAAATGTCAGTAAGTGACTGCTGGGACTTGGGGCTATAGTCTCCTCTTGCCCGAATCAGACCCCCAGGAAGCCACCCTCTTTTCAGCCAGGGGGAGCTGTCACCTGTCTGTACCCAGTTGGGCACATTTGGCATCAAGTGAGCTATGGACACGTTCAGGTCCCTCAGTGCAGGAGGAACTGGACTAAAAGGTTCTGTAGTGAGGAAAAACAAAGATTTACACCTCCTAGAGATGCCTTTCTCTCTCCTGAGGTAGGCAAAGGGTCCTTGATAGCTCCAACTGGGGCCCCAAGACATATGCAGATGGGGCAGGCCCTGTCCAAAGATTTCAATCTGCACTCACTCTAGGGAAGGTCCCAGTATACTTAACTAATGTTTGTAGCCCTGGGGGGCTGTGTGGTTCACTGTTCTTAGGACTAGACACAGCTCCTGGCTTGCACAGCACTGACCTGTCTGGCAGTTGTACTGGAAAAGCTTCCGACAACAGGAAGTGTCTCTGACATCACAGGTGAGGAGCTGGGGCCCAAAGGAGTGAGGTAACCCCTTGTGGTCACAAGACAGTTTACTTGTTTCAGCTAAGGCCTAAAAGTTGCACGTCTACTCATTTTCCTGAATAATGGTTGTCTCTTCATCCACTACTCGGTAGAGCAGTGAGAACATAGGACAGAGTTCAACAGCAAGATTTGGCACAACTGGCATGGGATAAAATAAGATCATATAAAATAAAATAAAGGCCAACCCACTCAAATACTCGCCATTTTACTCTGACTACCTGCAAAGGCCAGTACTTCAAATAGGTATGCAACATGAAATTACCACACATCAAGCATTGTTTGAAGCTATCCCAAGTGACTCTGTGACCTTCCACTCACCTACCCCAAAAAGGTAGGTGGATCTCTGAGACCTCCTGGGAAGTTGTATTGACCCAGTGTGTCATTGAGGGTCAACTTCTGTCCTCCTGGTGCTTTCGGGACTGGGTATGTTTCCCCCAGTTGATGACCAGAAAAGAACAGGTCGCGGGCTGATAACCAGAGACTTTATTTCATTCCAACAATGCTTTTATAGGACAAGAAGAATTGAGATATGTGCTGGGTGATAGGACCACAGACATAGCAGAAGCATAGCCATGGATAAGATAAGTATAAACACTGGGAATTAGGAATGTCTTAGGAGCAACACTTGAAACAACAATTAGGTATATCTTGAAGGGGCTAGAGCAATAGTGTAGTGGCCTTGCACACAGCCAATCTGGGATGAACCTGAGTTTGTTTTCTGGCATCTCATATGGTCCCCTGAGCCTTCCAGGAGTGATTTCTGAGCACAGAGTCAGGAGTAACCCATGAGCGCTGCTGGGTGTGGCCCAAAACCCAAAACCAACCAAATAAATAAATAAAAGTAATTTCTTGGAGCAATAAATGTAGCTTATAGGTTCTGGAGCAATTACACAGTGAGGAGACCCTTGCCATGCATTAGGCTGACCCAGATTTAATCGATAGTATCCCATATGGTCACCTGTCTACCACCATGATTCCTGATTACAGAACTAGGAGTAACCCCTGGGCATCTCCAGGTGTGACCCAGAAACAAACAAAAAGTAGTTTGTAATCTCCCTTAATCAGAGCTCTCTGTGACAGAGGAGAGATGGCCCAGAGTCAAGCCAGAGAGTGACCACTGATCATGGAGAGATGGTGTCCCTCTTTGTGCTGTCATTCCCCATCTTGGAGAGGAATCTCTGATGCTTTTGCCTCAAGGAGAATCCTTGTAACAGTGCGCATTTGGGTTCCCCAGAACACTTGCTCTACAGGCAGATCAGTTCTTTCTGCCAGGCAATATGGGAGCAGGGTCATGGGCTCCAAAAGGAAGTGACCTTATTTGAAAAGAGTATGGCTGTCCTTGGCAGAGTTAAAATGAGATCATCTGGATTTAAGTGGACACCCCCAAAGGTGTACTCCTAGAGGAGAGATCAGATACTCGGCCCCCATGAACAGAGGAGCCTCTTCGAGCACAGAAACAGTGATGCTGTTACAAGCTATTTCAAGTCAAGAGGAGTCCATAATCACCTAAAACTAACATGCCCTTCCCACATTTTGGGTTCTATTCTCAGAGCTATGAGAGCATTAATATTCCTGGTTTTAATTCCCAGTGCTTGTGACTACTTGTTATGGTGGCCTTCAGGAATAAATCCAGAAGTTTCCTGGCTCTGATACTCCTGGTCTTCTGCTTCCCTATTACCCTATTACCTACTGCCATCTTGGAGTGACTGGCCATGGTGTTCCAGCCCAACTGGCAGGGCAAAAGTTTCTGATGGGTGTAGATGGGGGGGCACACTGGTTCTACCCTGATCTCCCTCTGAGCTGAACCAAATAGGTCAGTTGACTTCTATCCAAGTTGGTGGTGTTTTGTGAGTGTGTGTGTGTGTGTGTGTGTGTGTGTATTCATGATACACATAGATTTGTGTTTTGTGGTGCTTTCCCAAGTTCCTTCTAGCTCATGTAATGTAAACTTCTCCCCAGAGAAATGTTCAAGAGACAGAAAGACAGAAAAATGGTAGCCACAAAGCACTGGGTAAACATTAGCTCCTTCCATAACTTTCTTTTCAGGGATGACATATCTATGGTGGTGGGACCCAAGGCCCACTCTAAGCATTTATTTGGCTCTGTCTAGTGGGTCAGGAACTTGCTCTATGAAAGGTCCCTTAATGGGCACTGTGGGGAGAGAATGTTCTGGCAGCCAAAGAAACCCCAAAATGGATTCCGTGACTCATTTCAAATTTACTTTTAAATCAATAGGAGGTTCATGGTGATCTTTGTCTCGATCTGGGGGACAGAAGAAACACTGCGATATGGTTATGTCATGTGGTCATCTTTTACTCTCCCTTCTCACAGAGAATGGAAAGGAAATTCAGGATACTATAAATACAGTGGACCCAGTAACCTTATTTTTACTGTTGGGGGGGGCGCTAAAAGAGAGAGAGCGCACTAGAAAGGTTAGAAAGGTGTAAACTCAGATCTCAGGTCTGCTATATGCAAGGCAAATGTCCTACCCATTGTACTGTCTCTCTGACCCTTGAATGGCTACAATACAAGGCATTTGCCTTTTCCATGTTTTGAGATCCTTTCTAAAAGATTACAAACTTTCCCAGGTCCCCAGGACCTCAGACAGGAATAGACAGCTTGGTGGACAGTGGGGAGTGTTCTAGAGTCTGTGTGAGGTCAGGCATGAGGCCAGCACTGGGGTCACTGGTGACATAGATGAAGGCTCCCCAAGCCCAGTTCTCCAATGAGGCCTTTGTAGCTGAAATGCAGGCAGGCCTGGGATGTCTGCAGAGAAGCTGGCCTGGTTTGCTCTTGAGCCTATAGCTCTAGGCCCAGACTAAAGGGGGGCTTCGGTTTCTGCACTTTTCATGTGGCCTCTTTCAGAATTGAAATCCACTTGAAGTGGTTTGTGTTTTGCGCTTCCCCCTCCCTGTGTTTGCTGTAGAGAAACATCTTCAAAAGCACCCTGCGCTGCTTCTCATGGCCCTGTGCCCCAAGATGTGGCCTAAGAGCCACCTGTATGCCCCCCCACCTGTTTGCTGCTCACTCAGCAAGTTTTTACTTTATGCCCCACTCCCTCCCACCCCCATTAATATATGTGTTTGGATACCTCAACTCAGTCTCCTGTGCAACTCCAGGAGTTAAGTGCCAAGGTGGCAAAGAGCTTCCAGAGGAGGGATCATGAAACGATGTTACATTTCCATGGTCATGCCTGGAAGAGAGAGGCCTTTGGGGTCCCCATGACTGTTTCTGAAGCCTGGGAGTCAGGATGGAGACCCTGGACATAGCTCAAGTTCATAGGCCTTTAAGGCTCTGGCTTCTCGGAGCCTTGCAGAATTCAGCCCCACGGGCTTGGCCAAACTTCACCTTTGTGCAATAAGGTGAATGAGAATCAGGCTCCAGGTCTGTCCACATATGCAGGGCCATGGGAATTTTTTTTCTTTCTTCCCTCTTGAGAGCCCCCCATATGTACCTCCTGAGAAATGGGGGGGGGACATAAAAAGCACCTGCATGTAGATTTGAGAGTGCACTAGTAGCAAGCCAAAATTTCAACGTAGAAGCTTGGCTCACAAAGAGAGGAGTAGTGAAACGTGTATTCCAGACTGGTATTGAATGCCCTGAAGTCTCAGACACAGAGGCAAGCCCAGGCACCATTTCCCAGGGCTCTTCTCTGGGCTCCCCTGGTTCCAAGCCATCTGTGCGCAGGGTTGAGGGGTGAACAAAGGAAATATCTCACATACTCCCTTTACTTCAGCAGAGAGTAAGTACTGGCTGGGTACAAGTACTAGGATACAAGCATGCTTATTCCGGGGTATCCTTTGCGAATGCCAGCTGGGGAGGGGATCTTCTTTGTCCCCAGATCTGCTCCATGAATGAAAGGGAGTTCTGAGGGTTTGTTTGCAGAAGCACTTGGTATAAAAGGGGCCATGCAACCCTGGGGGGAAAGTATCCCCCATCCTTCCCCAGGAATGAAACTCAGGCATGAATTACCCAAGAAATAGTCAGGTCAAGTTGGATCTCTGAGCCCTGGCCTTATCTGGGATTTCTTTTTTGGTGGGGGAATTGGCAGTTACAACTAATGATGCTTGGTGTGCCAGGCAGCAGATAATGTGGTGCCAGGAGTGAACCAGGGTCAGTTCCATGAAAGACAGCACCTTGAACGTTGTGCTCTCTTGCCAAGATCTGGGATTGAGTGAGTGAGTCCTCTTGGGATGGCAAAGTAGAGGGTCCCAAGGTGAGCTCCACTGTTACCCTCTGGGCAGGCTCCAGCTCTACCCCAACCCCCACGGGGATGAGATTTGCATGAAAGGAAGTATGAGAGGCTGGGACAGCCCCTTTCCACAACCACCTTGAAGTCATAGCCACAGACCAGAGCGTAGCATAGCGCCTCTGCAAGGCCCCTCAAGTTCACCATTTCAGCACTGGGGCCGTGTCACCAGCGTGACCTTGTCACCAGCGTGACCCTGTTTCTGCAGGAGGACACTCAGGAAACCATTAATCACGAAGAATCCATAGAGAAAAAAAAATATCTGCTGGAAACTACACAGGGACTTGAGGATCAGGTCCACCCACACGACACCCCTTTCTGTGCTCCCTGTTTTCCGACCTGAGGTCCTAGAGATTCTTGTTCAAACCCTCAGGCCAGAATCATAGGAGAGCTTTGCACAAAGTAAACAGAAGCTCCTAACCATACACTTTCCCTGCCTCTCCCAGAGCTGGTCCATTACCTAGTCTGAGTTGCATGGTTTCCAGTTCCCTGGAGCAATCAGAGATGTGGGCGTAATAACCAGGCTCCATGTTCACTGTGTCCTCTTCCACAGAAGTGAGACACTCTGGGGGTGAAAAGGCTTTAAAGGGCTTCCCATAAGATGTTGGCAAGAGGAAACTGAAAGGATGGAAACTTGCAAATAGCAAAACCTTCCCCTGGCAAGCCACAGATCAGAGCTTCCGTCTCCTGTGTTCTCATGCCCATGAGAGGTCATAATGCACCCCAGCTCCATGGATCACGCAGAGGAACCACCTCTCAAGGGTGCCAGCACTCAGCTTACAAGCTGTTCGAAACACCCCTTTGGCCTAAGAGGCTTTGCAAGTGCAGCGTGGGCGTTCCAAAAAAGACCAAAAGTAGGCTGGGGATTGAATGCTTGGTATTGGAGTCCTGAAAAGTGGTGTCCACGCTACTCCCTCTTCTAAGGCTCCTGTGCACCCTCTTTTCCTTAAGATCTGGTGGTTATCATCCCATATGCCTTACCCAACTTTCTGTTTATTCCACCTGAATGGTTTATCCCACCCACACTTGGGAGGGGTTGTTGTTTGGGATAGAGGATAATAGAGGCTGGCTGGGAAGAAAAAAAGGATAGCAAGAGGAAGACAAGCAAGGGATCATGGAGGGCAGCAGGAAAGAAGCTGCTTAGCGTAAAAGCCATGTGGGGAAATACACATGGCTGTTAAGGCTTTGTAATAAAGTTGGTTGAATCCTGAAACTTCAACTGCCTGTGGATCATTTCTCCACCATTATCCTGCAACCTTCAGATCCGCTGGCTGAAGAGGCTACAGGCGCCTGGCTGAGCTGAGAAAGGCCTCACCCTCCAACTCTTGTTTTTGTTTGTTTTTGTTTTTTCGGGTCACACCCGTTAGATGCTCAGGGATTACTCCTGGCTAAGCACTCAGAAATTGCCCCTGGCTTGGGGGGACCATATGGGATGCTGGGGGATCGAACCGCGGTCCTTCCTTGGCTAGCGCTTGCAAGGCAGACACCTTACCTCTAGCGCCATCACACGGGCCCCCACCCTCCAACTCTTAAGACTCCATATTTTATATTTATACACACCCCACCTCATAGTTACAGGCCCCTTCATAGGACTGTGCATCCTTCCAATTTAAGCAACCTAGTGCCAAAAGCAGCAAGTGTTTTTCAGCCTAGTTTTCGTTTGCTTGTTTGTTTTTGTTTTTCTGGGTCACACATCCAGCAGTGCTTGGGGTAATTCCTAACTCTGTGTTCAGTCAGGAATCAGGAATTACTCCTGGCGATACTCGGGCGACCTAATAAGATGCATGGGATCAAACCCGGGTCTGCCATGCACAAGGCAAATGCCCTCCCTGCTTTGCTATCACTTCGACCTAGTTTTAAGGGGACAATGATGGTGAACACCTGGAGTCCATTAGTGCCCCATCTAGCACTCTGCGAATGATCTGGATGGGCACGAATGGGTTGCACAGTGCTCACTGTGCATGAGCAGGCAGTCTGGGGGTGCCCAGTATACAGCACACTGATTTGACAGGCCCACTCCTCTGCACCTGGTGCTCACTGAGCAAGAGGAGAATTGATATTCAGAATAATACTGAAAGGTCGGGGCCAGAGAGGATAGCACAGCAGTAGGGTGTTTGCCTTGCACAGTCAATCCAACACTGACGGTGGTTCAAATCCCAGCATCCCAGGAATGATTTCTGAGCACAGGGATAGGAGTAACCCCTGAGTGTGGCCGGGTGTTGACCCCAAAACAAAAACAAACAAAAAATACTGAAAGGTCACTAGCATTGACCAACACCCGAATACCAATATTGGAGTGATGCATCCTAATTGATGGACAATGAACTTAAGGCTTATGAAGAGGGAATGGATGCAGAACAAGAGAGAGTGTCAGGGTCTTTTTCTCCAAGTGCCTACATTCCAGCCCCAGGCTCAGGAAATCAGGTGTTTTTCCTCTTTACAGGCTGATACCATTGACCCACAGCAGTGTCAAGTTAGGTGACACAATTGGTACCCAGATTGTCAGCCTGAACAAGATACACTCACAATTCATGGTCATAGAAGACTTGACAAGTTCCCCAGGCCCTGGTGGGCTCTCAGATTTTTTTTCTTGGTGTCTGTTGTTGGGATCCAAATAGTCATAATGACCTGAAATGAGATGGAGCTCAGAGACCCAGCAGCACCAGGGAGGATGTGGGAGTTCCACATCCACAAATGTGTTATATCAGCTCCACAATAGCTGGACCTCTCTCTACTATTAACTTCGAGTGGTTAAGGAACTCGAGTCAATTCACTTCCTCAGCCTTTTTGCAAAACTCAGTGGAAGGACCCTGTCTGCCACTCAGGACTTTCCTTCCAGAAGCTTCTAGAGAAGGACATGCCCATGCAGTAAACAAAGAAGATTCTTCAAATTTACCTGGGAACTCTTTGGAGTTCCTTTGTTCATTTATTCTCTTTTATACACACACACACACACACACACACACACACACACACACACACCTCTACTCATTCATTCTCTATTTAACACATGCACTCCTACACCCATCTATTCAGTCCCTCTATAATACACACACATACACACCTCTACATCAATTCCTCCATTCTCTCTAAACACAAATCCCTCCACCCATCCATTCATTCCTTCTTTAACCCACACATACACACACCTACACCTGTCCATTCATTCCTTCTTTAGCAAACACAAACACACCTGCCCCTCTCCACTCATTATCTTTAAACCCCCCCCCCCACAAACTCTTCATGTCCTTTCACCTCCTTATTCTGACAATTGACCACATTCCAAATAGGCCCTTGTCTTTGCAAGTTTCTGAGATGCTTTGCTGGACCACATTGTTTATTGTGAAAATAAAGATGGGGGCTTAGGAAGGCCTGGCTGGGCTGGGGACCCCCCAAAACGGAAACTCAAATGACATGGAAAATGTAAGACCCACGAGAAAATATTAAGAGGCTTCATAGGTGGATGATGTATTAGCCCAAGTTCGCTCTGTGCATGAAAGTACTAGCTTTGCGACATGACTTAGTTGGCTAGCTGGAACTTAATAGGCTAAGCAGAGGCAATACGCCCTCTTTAATGAACCCAAGGAGGAAAAGTCCTTGAAAAATAGGCCTGAGCCTCATAATTTCCACTTACAGGATTGCTAAGTTCTCAGAGTCTAGTAACCCCAACAGCAGATGATAAACTTCTCAGGGGTGAGAACATGGCTTGGCTCTGAAATCAGTTGCTTTTTCTCTAAGTGTTAGTCAGTTACATAGCGGAAGAAGGGTTGGTGCAGACAAGCACTTCCTCGAACCTCCTTCCCTTCAAGTCCTTCAGACTTTGACCTATGAGACTTCCGGGAGCATAGGCTAAGAATTTGGGGCTGAATTAGAGTTTGGGGGCCTGGTATGAGAAAATTGGGGCATAGGAATATCTCTGTCTTCAAGATGACACCCTCCTCTGGTGAGGGTGGGGTTGGGGAGCACCCTAGAGTGGAAGCATTTGTATTCGGAGGCACTTGTGCTGGCTTGGAGCATTCAAGGATGACTGCTGAGAGGAGGGCTAGTTTTTCCACCCAGGAGATGAATCTTTTTTTTTTTTCATTATATTTTTTATTTTATTTTTAAAATAATAATATTTTTATTTAAGCACCGTGGTTACAAAAGTGTTTGTAGTTGGGTTTCAGTCATCAAATTTACATCACCCTTCACCAAAGAACACAGTATCTTGATGGATTTTTATCTCCTGTCCTCTTCAAGAGAACAGATTCACCCTTATAAGAAATCATGTCATCCCCAATATTACCCATGCCTCTTCTCCCTAAAGTTAAATGAACAATGCTCTTAAGAGCAAAACCAACAGCCTTTTCTGGCCCCTGGGGGCAGCATTTACCATTGGCTTCAGGGGTTCCGATCTCTGGCTTACTCCATAGGGAACTTGGATGAAGTCACTTAAAAAAATAAATGAGGATCAAGGATACTAGGATAGATGTGTGACCACAGCTGCGCTGAGCCTCAGAGTGATGCTTGAGATACTGGTCATTTTCTAGGGCAGGCAGCTCCTAAGGTGGCCCAATCCCATGAGTTTTCCCAGGACAGATGGTTCCTCTTTTCTCTTTTTCCTCTTGATTGAAAGGCAGAAGAGGCGGGTTTGGGTCCCACACAGGCCTCGCCTTTCTGCCAATCAGCAATTCTGTCTTAACTGGGAGGCTTAACAAAGAACCCTCCTTGTATTTCTTGTTCTCCCAATCAGAACCTTGCAGATGGAAAGTCAGCATCAGGGAGACTCACAGGACTGATTTCAAACATAGTGATCTCCTTGCTGGATCTTTTTACCTCTCCCTCCAGGAGTCTCCCCACCTGAGTCCACCTCTCTGCACTTCTGCCCTGGACTTCTCTACCCATAGTAATAGTGGCTGATGGGATTGACCTACTGAAGCTTGGAAGGATCTTGCCACCTGGCTTTAAGTAATAATAATAATAATAATAATAATAATAATAATAATAATAATAATAATAAATAGTAAGCAGCATTTATTTCTATTCATGCCCTTTTAGTAGGAAAGTAGCATCCAGGCGCCAGGCCCTCCATTCTTTGAGATCAGAAAGGCATGAAATGCAGGCCTGGGGCCACATAGGAAAGACTAGTGTTTGGCTAAATTGCCCCAAGAAGGTAGTTGCCGTCCAGATCATGTTTTCAGAGAAAAGCCAAGGCAAGCCATGCATACATCCAAGGTAATCACCAAGTTAATAACCATAGACTAATCCACCACATCTATGGTCCATTTTTTCCCTTCTTCCAGCAAAACAACTAAATTTGTGGTTTAGAACCTAGCAAAGACACCTTGACCAGGATGGGTAAGAGAAAAAAGAGGAAACAGAAGAAAGGAAAGAATGAGGTGCATGGGTCTCCCATTTACAAAATGATTGTCAAGAAGGAACTGAGTTCAGTGTCAGATCTATTTTATCAGAGCTCCCTCACCTGGAGGGCAATCCAGACTTTTGGAAGTCTTCAGGAGAATGTGAAGAGTGAAGATCTTCTCATTTCTGATAGCATTCCACTTTGGCCTGCAGATGGCCATTTTTCCCAGGCTCTCTTGTAAAGTCATGTAAATAAATGTTTATAAATCCCGTATCCTTATAATGAGGGGTTTTGGAGTATAAAAATTCAGGATTTTTAACCATTTATTTACAATGCTTTACTGTCTTAAAATAAATTCACTTTATTAAAGTTGCCATTAAATATATGGGTTAATGTGGTATGTTACTGGTATATAGTATATCAAACAATCATGTATTGTAAATGTAATCATGTATTTATTTACTGAGTCCTCAATTATTGTAATTGTTTTTGGCATATATTTTTATTTTTGAAATTTACCAGTGGCTGCTGCATTTTCCACCTCAGGTAATATTCGAGTCATTGAGTTTTCCCAGTTTTTAGGGTAAAATTAGGGGGGTCGACTTATATTCGGGTTGGCTTATACTCGAGTATATACGATAGGTGATAGGCACTCAACACCAGATTCTAAGCTCTGAGAAGGGCCATGAGCCTGATTACTGGTGGTAATTGGGCTCTTGGTCTATTTGTGGAACTACATGCATGAACGCTTGACCCCACCACAGATAAAAAGAACAGTATGGCTGCTTCTATTCCTCTGTACACAACCTCAGCATTTTCCCCCATCCCACCATGCAATTCTTGGGCCTCAGCTCAACTGTCATTCTAAATCCAACTCCCAGTGGAAAGTAGCCACCAGGATAGTCTCATTATTTCTCTCCCTGATGGTCCTCCATGGCAAATCCAGGCATCTGAAACCTGAATAGAGAAGGAGAAGAACACTTGAGATCTTTTCAAGGTGTTCAGTTAGGGCCTGAGAGAAGCATCCAGCTTCCTAGATTGTGGGTTTGTTAACAAAGAAAGGCCATTCCATGTTCCAGAGCATCTTCCACTGTCCCATGGAAGAGGTGCAGTGGTCAGACTGTGGGAAGGTGACAGCCCTGGGGCCAGGCACCCACTGTTCCCGAAACAACACACATTCTACTAGCCTGAGCTTCTCCCAGCCCTTTAGGTTTTTCTGGAAGCTTCTCTTGAGCTAGGATTAATCAAGTTATTGTTCACCATGAACAACTAAGTCAAGCTCCTGTTCTTTCCCTCCCAAGGTCAGTCAGTAGCTGGGATAAACATTCCAAGTCCTCTAATCCAGGTCTAGTGCTTCTATCAACATGCCCATCCTTCGGAGCATCTAAATACACCCAGACTATACCAAGAGGCCCCTTGAGCACCCTCCTTGCCCTTTAACACCTGTTGAAATTTAGGACATTTCAAAGCCTTTAGGAACTTGAAGCCATACTGGAGGACCAAGCCCATATGTAGATTTCTTCATAGTCATCATAGTCGAGTGCTATCCTGTGGTTTCAGTGGCTGTTTCCTGAATGCAATCCCCCACCTTTGTTTGGACACAAACTGCTCGATCAGTGGGAATATGATCTCCCCACTTATTATTCTGCCCCAAACACTAGGGGCGAGCAAGATGCTCCCTTGAGTTCTTCGTTTTCTAGTCTGCCTACCATGGAGTGCAGACACACCAACCAAATGGGCTTTAGGTGCATATCACCAGGGAGGTCCTGAGCTTCATGGCCTAGTGGGCAAGGTAGCTCTGGGGAGAGCCAGGCAGAGCACTCAGGAGGGGAGTCGGCTTTCAACAGCTTCTACTGCAGAGGGAAGAGTTTGAAGGAGACTGACACCTCCTCACTCTCCCATCTACAGCTCCTTTCCCTTACTTATAATGGCTCAGGGATCATCTCTGCTTCATTCAAGTGATTTTAGCTTCCAGTTTAACCCCCTTGGATCCAGAGCATTTTTAGTGTTCCTGAATCCTCATTCCCACCCAAGATTGTTTCACACACACCCCAGTATGATGGGCTGCAGTCCCTTTTTAGTAGGCCTTTAGTCACTGAGCACAGAGGCTCATGTGGACAGAAAGAGTATCAGGCTGTGAGCATTGAGGCCTATGTGGACAGAGCATCAGGTTGTGATGGCTGATTTAGTGGGGAGGAGATCCATGCAAATTGCCCTTTCCTTTGATTAAGATCTCTTGGCCCTGTAGATGTCACATGCTTCGTTTGCAGGACCTACCCAACAGCAACAAAGACAACAACTCAGTTGTCAGACTCCTATTCTGAATGGTACAGGCCCTGTGGTGGAAATGACATACCCCAGACTGCCTCCCTGCCCCCTGTGCAAGACTGTGCTGGATGGTAATCAGTGTCTTCTGTGTTGACCTGGCCCCTGGGAACAAGGGAGACAGTGACCCTGCCTGCTCTGTCTGAACATCTATAATAGGTTCCTTCTGGGTCCTCACCTACCTAGCTACACCCTCAGGAACCAGTAGAGGGTGACTAAGGGGGAGTTGGTAGCAGTGGACAGGCCAGTCCTGCCTTTTATAGTCATCCTCTTCTCAGTACCTCCTTATCTTTGATTTCTGTAGAGACACCATGGTGACATGTATGTTTCCTTGAAGTCCCTGCCTGCCTTATGCTGGCTTCCTCAGCTCCCTGCTCCCTAGCTCAGTCCAGACTCTCCTCTTCTTGGTGTGGCATCTCTTTACTCTTGTCCCTTATTTGCCATCTGCTTCTGAGATGCCAGCCTTGGGGCCAGGGATTATTTCCCCTTGTATTTGTTCGAATAAGGGTCTTCAGTAAGAGGAACAAGAGTAAAGAAATGCTTTTAGAAAAGTATGGAGATGCTGGAGCGATAGCACAGTGGGGAAGGTGTTGGCCTTGCATGTGCCTGATCTGGGTTTGATCTCTATGATCCTACATAATCAATCCACTGAGCCTTCCAGGAGTGATTTTTGAGCACAGAGCCAGGAGTAACCCCTAAGCACAGCTGTTGTTTAAATAATAATGAAAGCCCTTAGGATGGAGCTGGATGGTAGTGGATGGTGATGGAGGCCTTTACTTCAGCTTAGGACCATGTGGCTTCACCTCCTCCAGTCAGCGGGTACATGGGTTCAGGAGAGCGGCGGGTTTAAAACTTACATACAATCAGGCTTCCAGAGAAATAACATCTTTATTTGCCCTGGCCAACATGTGTGGCCTATATCATAAACCTATTTAAGCACATGCCATCCTTAGCTTGCTTTGCATCTAGCTTCTTTCAGCCATCTCTCCTCCTGCTTTCTTCTCTATTCTCCATCCAGGCAAAATCACCTTTTGCCCCTCAGGCAAAACCTTTTATAATCTCCCAGGAATGGGAGGGTCTTGCAGGTAAAGTTACACGTAAATCCGGGGTGGGGTTACACACAGCCAGGTGTGCCCCCTCCCAACTTTAAAAAGTGCAGCTTCTGGGTTGGGATGATAGTAACTTGGAGCACTGGCTTTGTACATGACTGATCCAAGTGTGTGATCCCCAATATCATGTATGGCTCCCGAGTCCTCCAGGAGTAATCTCTGAATACAGAACCAGGACTAGCCTTGAACACCAAAACCAACCCCCCCCACAAAAATATGTGTTGCTTCCTCTGATAAGTTTCATCTAGGAAGTCAGATGGGGTGACTATGGATGATGAAACCAGAATATTAAAAAAAATAACTGTTGGGTACAGTGGAGAGGATGTTTGCCTTGCACGCAGCCAACCCTGGTTCAATTCCCAGCTTCACATATGGTCCCTGAGGCTGCCAGGAGTAATTCCTGAGTGCAGGACCTCTGGACACTACCGAGTGCGAACCCCAAATAAACAAACAACCAAAAAGCAAAAAACAAAACCTGTTGATAGGGGCCAGAGAACTAGGTAAGGCACTGCCATATATATTGTCATCAGCTCTGATTCCTGGTACTATATATTCTCTGAGTGCTGCTAGAAGAGACTCCTGAATACCATGAGGTGGGACTCAAAAACAAAATAACATAAAGACTATTAAAGTGAGAATGTGTGTCCACATGACACCTACACCTAATAAATGTGCTTTGTCCCCTGGCCATGTTGGCCCTGAAATATTTCACTTGTTCCCTTCTACCTCCCCAGTAATAGTCAACATGGAAGCCAGAACAATAGTACAGAAGGGAGGAAACTTGCCTTACCAAGTCTGATTCCTCCATATCCCATATGGTTCACTGAGCATCAACAGGAGAAATTCCTGAATGAAGAACCAGAAGTAAGCCCTGAGCATCGCTGGAATGTGGCCTCCAAACAAACAAAAACAGTGGCCAGGTCTTGGCCTTCCCAGAGTTAGTTTCTGGTCTAGTATCCAAATAATACACATGTGATTTAAATGTTAGCAAGGTTTTCATTTTCATTATTTTTTCTAAACAGAATTTTTTTTTGGTTTCTCTTTTGGAGGCCATACCCTCAGGAATCACAAGTAGGGCTTAAAAAGACCATAGCAGATGCTGGGGTCAAACCCAAGTAGGCCACATGTAAGGCAAACACTTACCCACTGTAACGGCTTTCTTTTTTTTTTTTTTGGTTTTTTGGGCCACACCCATTTGATGCTCAAGGGTTACTCCAGGCTAAGCGCTCAGAAATTGCCCCTGGCTTGGGGGAATGCCGGGGGAATTGAACCGCGGTCCTTCCTTGCCTAGCACTTGCAAGACAGACACCTTACCTCTAGTGCCACCTCTCTGGCCCCTGTATTGGCTTTCTAAACAAAAATGAAATTTTAAGTTATCATTGAAGTAACATGATTACAAGAGTGTTAAGGCTTACTGTTTGAGCACACAAAATTTTGCTGCAAATTAGATATGAGTTAATGACCAGAATTAAAGGTGAAAAGCAAAAGGTGGCAGGAGAAATCAGATAAACTGACACTTTCCTTTCTAGCCCATCTACTCTCTCACTTAACCCAGACTCTGAAGATGGTTCCCACAAGGTGTTACTGCACATATGGCCCATGAGGCCCTTTCCTGACAGTGCCTACAAGCACACCATAATGCTCTACACAGAAGGTACCCACAATGCATTGCACAAGACTTTCCATAATGCATCTTAACGCCCTGCATAGAAGGTACCCAAAATGCATTGTATAGGAAGTTCCCACCTTGCATCTTAGTGCCCCATATAGAAAGAACCCACAATACATTGTATAGGAAGTTTCTATAATGCATCTTAATGTCCCACACAGAAAGGGCCCACAGTGCATTGCACACGAAGTACCTATTATGCACCTTACCTTTAGCTCTTCCCCAGCTACCAAAATTCTTCTTCCACAATGCAATTGTTAGATCATACCTCCCTGCCTCTCCCTGTTGGTTTTCCTACCTGCCAGGATCATTTGTGTCTTAAGCTTGAAAGATTCTCTACCTTGTGTCCCATCCCCTCTCAGCTCAGCTCATTGCCCCTACTTCTGCATCCCCAGAGCCATGGGCCTTTTCTGCATGGGCATTTCTCACTCCAGTCCATCACTGACATTCTCTCTCTCTCATTCTATCAGCTGAGGAATCCCTTCATCCTTTCTTCTCTCTGCCTACCAGCCTCAGACCTGGCCATTCTCACTTTAGTCATCTCCCTCCTCCTGTACCATGTGCCTCTTTGGAGGTGCTTTCAGAGCAGGGTGCTGAGGGGTGGTGCCTGCTAGCTATCTTGGCATCTTTGGGGCATTGTCACCTCTTGAAAAAGGGTTAGAAATGAATAATTTGACAGAAATAAGTCATTTAGAAAGTACATGCCCCCCTCAATGCCACCCTCTGCTTCTTCCCCTTGGCGAAGATAAAAAAAAATGCAGAAAATCCAAAGTTTCACTCTCGGAGAGGCAGGGCAGTGGACATGACCCAAACAAGTAGCCTGGTCCAGGTGACAGGACCTTGCCTGGTACTGGGCTGTAGTGCCAGCAGCAGTTTTGCCTCCTCTCACCCTTTCTGCAGTCTTCCCTCCATGCAACCCTGAGATCCCTCAGGCACCACAGAGACAAGCCAAGTGGGTTGTGTGGTCTCCGAGTTGCAGGTAGAGGTGAGAGAAACAGAGCAGATCCCCTCCCAAGCCTGGGCACTGCACCCTCTTGGGGAAGCACATTTGCTATCACACCAAGAGACCATGCGTGTTTTAACTGATAATTGTGTGTGTTTCACCTAGAACCCTTGTTTCACTCAGTACTTTTGTGTGTTTCACTCAGTCCCTTGTGTGTTTCACCCAGTACCATGTGTGTTTCAACCAGTACACTTGAGTGTTTTACTCAGTACCCTTGTATGTTTCATCCAGTACCGGTGTGTACTTTACTTAGTACCCTTGTGTGTTTCACTCTTTATGTATTTCACACAGTACCCTGTGTGTTTGATCCAGAACCTATGTGTTTCACCCATAAAAGGATGATGTGCAGGTAGAAAGCAAGTTCTGGGTCCCAGCCACTTGTGACCCAACTTGTAGGGGCATAAAGGGTCCCTCCAGGCTCTAAGATGTTTGGGTGCAGATTGAAGGGATGCAGGAGGATACTGGTTCTGCTAGGGTCTGGAGTGAAGAGCTGGGAGCCAGTTTTCTTTCTTCAGACTGTTGGGGAGCAGTCTGGACCTTTCTTGAGCAGAAAGGAGCCCCGGAGAGACACGAACAGATGGGGGGGGGGCATAGAGAGAGGGGAGGGAGAGAGAGAGAGGGAGGGAGAGAGGGGGAGGGAGGGAGACCTGGCTTCCTAAGACTTCCAGTGGGGACAACTGTCAGTACCCTGCATTACATGTGGGGGATTTGTTTTCCTTCTGCTCAGAGGTGGTAAACTGGGAAATAAGGGAGTCAACTTGTTGACCATGTCCCCTTGCCCCAACACCATGCCTTTGGTGTTGATGTGCACTCTAGGCCTGACCCTCTGGATGTGGAGGGGTGCCCTAAGCCTGTCCCCTTCCAGCAGGGTGGAGGGCACCCCTTAAAGAGAGAAGGGTGTCTCCCAAGCTCACACAAGCGCTCTGTGTTCCAGCCTGGTCCATCTCACCACTGCAGCCTGCTGGGGCCTGACCCCAAAATTCTTCTGCACCCCCAGGGCTTGGCGGCTCCTTGTTCATTTCCCAGAGCCAGCCCAGGGTCAGTGAGGGGTTGAGAGAAGGAGCCAGAACTCCGGGCGAGCATGAATGGGCAACTTGAGTGGGTACAAGTGCCCATCAAAGACTGTCATGAGAACAAATGGGTGGCAGAGCTCAGGTCCCAGACCCCATGACTGCACTGGGCATTAGCCTCCTCGCTCTTTGGCTCTGAGTGTGGGTGGGGACAGGAGTTGTGTGCAGGCTCTGATAGCCCCCAGAAATCAGAGTGACCCACCCCTGTGACACCTTCTCCTGCAATGTGGCATATTTAACAAATAACATGTCCTCGGGTGCCCCCAGAACTTCCATCTTGCATCAATATCATCATCATTGCCATCATTATTGGGAGCACACTCAGCAATGCTCAGGGGCTACTCCTGATTCTCCTGATTCTCTGCTCAGGACTGATCCTTAGCGGTGCTGCAGGGACCACATGTAAAACTGGGATCCAACTAGTATTTGACACATACAAGACAAGTGCCTTGCCCCCCACCCCCTTCGACTTGTGCTGATTAGCAACAGCAATTACCACTGAAAAAATGGAGAACTCTGAGCCCGCAACTTTCTTTCTTAGGAACGTGAAGACCAGGCTGAGGGGCAGCCCCAAGGTATTGGCTGCAGGTCACAGACTCTTCCTAAAACACAGGGCTACCTCTTAGTCTCTTTCCTAAATCTCTGTATCCCAGAGCTGGGGCACTCGGGGAATTATGCAGAGCTGATATCTTACAAAGGCTATTATACCCTTTGGTCACTGCAAGGTGTATCCCTAAGCTTGTCTCTGAGTCCCAACAGCTCCATAATCTCATAAGGGACCTCGCTCCCTTCTCATGCCAGAGACATGGTTATGTTTTGCTTTGCTCACATTTGAAAATGCACGTTAAGAAGAGTGTGATCTCGAAATGTAGGTTTGGGCTTCAGTCTACGGGTTAGGGTTAGTCTGAAGACTAGGGCTAGTGTTAGGGTCAGGGAATTGGTAGGTAAGAGGTGTTCATTCTTGTTTTCAGAGAGCAAAATGCAAGTGAAGGTGTGTTGGGGGTGAGTGTGAATTTGGGCAAAGATGATTGCTTTATGCCTGTAATTATTTAGCTTTAGGATGGACCTGGGACTAAGGTTAGGATTAGGTTTGTGGAGGTTTTGGGTGTTCAGTTTTACTGTGCTCCCAAAAGGCCCCAGGGAGGTCCAGTACTGGCAAAGTCTGGGTGAGCCATTTCCACCTCTTTCCCAATGTTCATTCAGATAGGAGGACACTAAAGAACAGAGATATCCAGTAAATGGAAGAAGCATTCATTGGCCCACACTGTCTGGGTCTCTTCTCCCCACAGAAGACCATCCTGCTGATGCCTGGGAAAGTTGGATGTGCAGGAAACACTTGAATGGTAGACCTGATGGCTGTTTCTGTACCATCTTCCTTAGGATCATTTCTGGTTCTGCAATAGTGGGGCCAAGTAAGAACATTTGCCTAATTTTCTTCCACCAATCACTTTTGTGCCCCCAAAAGCAGCAGGCATGATGCTTATAGCACACAGTAACTCCCTGTCACGGTAACATCCATGTAACTACAGAACACACAGCCACCACAGAAAGTGGCATGGTTGTAGTGAGTGCCAGGAGAAAAATGAAAGACCTTCCCCAGTGGTCTTTCTTCCTCCTGAGGGCACATACTCTTTGCTGGTGCTTTTATAGCTCTCCCACATTTTATCTCAGGTAAACCTCAATGAAGATTTTATCCCGATTGAATTTCATTGGATTAAGCACTGGCTTCTAATATTACATAGATTTCAGGGGTGCAGGCTTAGGAACCCGCCTCTGAGTCTTCTCCATTATGTTCTGTAAGATGTCTTGTGCCTGGTTTCCAGCCTTCTGTGAGCTCTAACCCCACATATAGTCCCTGTCCCTTCTCCCTTCCAGTCTGTTAATGATTTTGTCTTCCCATCTTAAAGAGTTTAGTTCTGTTTGGGCTGGTTATTGGGTTTGGATTGTATTTGGCTGGTTATGGGTTTAAATTCTTTACTTTCCACAGACTTGAGCCCCTTGGTGTTTATCCCCACTTGGGCTTGTTTCCTGAAGTGGGTAGATCAGGTAGCACAGGTGGTGGGCACTGAATCCTCCATAGATATCCTCCGCAGATGAACATTGAGTTCAAGTTCCTATTGTGGCTCAATTACTGTGTGGAACAGTGCCTGGAAAGCTCCAGAGATCTCTTTGAATCAGCAAATCAATGTCCTTACATTCTTCAGATAACAAGCTAGTAGTGTTGTAGTGCTATACAGCTGAAGCATATTTTATTTCTTTTTGATTGTGGGATCACACCCAGTGATGTTTAGTTCTCTAAGCATAGGTCTTGTGCTACAAAATCACTCCTGACAGGTTCAGGGTATCATATGAGATATCAGGGACAAACCCAGGTCTGCCATTTGCAAGACAAATGCCCTCCCCACTGGACTATCAGTCTAGCTGCCCAAATATGGTGTTTTTTTTTTTTTTTGGATGACTAGAAGAGATGCTGAAGGGTTCAAAAATGTCTGGTGAGAATCCTCTCACCTCTCTACCCACCCACCCCCCCCCAGAAAGGCTGCTAGGACATATGTGTTTGTGGATAGTTTGTGAGCAGTGACTGAAATAGAGTGTCACCCATGGGTCCTCCTAGCTGTAACCTCCAAGGAGGGTGTTTCTTGACAATTATTTCACTGCCAATCCCCGGATGCTGGCAAGTGGTGCCAGGTGCGCAGAGAGGAGATGATGGCTCAAGGGAACTGAGGTTGGGGCCTGCTCAGCCCTTTGGGAATCCATGAGTAACCAATGCCCAATATCCTCGCTGGTCCATCTAGTATGAGATCAGATATTGGGGGTAACTATGGGGCACCCTATGGTCCTCCCCCCATTGTGTGTCTCTGAGTTTTGTGAGGGTGCCTGGCTAAGAGAATGACCCCCCATCCAAATGTCCCCCTTTGGCCCACTCGCAGATGAAGATATAGTGCCACTGTGTTCGTGTGAGTTATTCTTATGAGCACTAAATCACATGGAGAAATCTTCACACTGCACCTCCAGCAACACTCCCAAATCTGTCCAGATAGTTCAAGGGTTTTTTTTGCCCAGACCAAGTACAGCGTCATAAAGTGTTCAGAAGTGACTGAATGTGACCCTAGTTAAACCCTCCCGCAGGCTCTCAGGAGGAGCTGGAGGGCAGGTTCGACATTGCCAGGGGTGGGGAGTCCCATCAAAGCAGACTTGTTCTGCTCAGGTGGTCTTTCTGCTCTTTCAGAGAAGAGGAGAGGCAGAGTGTGCATTCCTTTGCTGTTTTTAGACACATGATACAGTGACCTTACTAAGTGGGAAGAAAGGGGACTCCTGCCCCAGCTGATAAGGCTCATGCCCCAAGTATTGGTATTGCTTGCTCCTATGAAAATTTTGTTCTGACTTTTGCAAGATATCTCCATATTGCTTTCCATAAAGGTTAGTTGCCATAGAGGAGATGCCCACCACTAGTGAATTAGGATTCTTTCCTCAGCCCTGCCAACACTAGTTGTTTATGGCTTTTTTTTGATATAGGTAATTCTCACTGGTAAGAGATGATATCTCAGTGTAGGTTTTGAATTGTGTTTCAATTATGTTATAATAAGCACATTTTTCAAATGCATTCTAGCCATCCCTATATCTTCTTTGGGGATGTGTGAAAGAGAAGGAATTCTAAGAATAAATGGAGCCAGGAAAAGAGATACTGAGTGTGTGTGTGTGTGTGAGAGAGAGAGAGAGAGAGAGAGAGAGAGAGAGAGAGAAAGAGAGAGAGAGAAAGAGAGAGAGAGAGAGAGAGAGAGAAGGCTTATGGTTTAATTGATCAGATTTAAGGTGACACCGTGTTGAGGGATGAGTTGGTTGGAAGATCCCGCTTGGGGGATTTTTCTTAGAGCAAAGAAGCCAGCCTTTTCTCCAGAGCAGAGACAAGTTGACAAACTCAGAAAGGTCAAGCAAAATGACAAATGGTTGAGCTGGTATTTGGGTTCTAAAACAAATGCTTTATGCTATTGCTTTGGAGGCAGTTAGAGGTCTGGGGAGTTAAAGACAAGGTTTGTCATAAGGGTGAGTATGCATCTGCCAGTGACTTCATGAGCCCAGGATTCTAAACCAGTCCAAAAGCCTCCTCATTCATACAGATGTGAGCAATATCTTTCCTTATAAAACAAAGTTGACTCTCAGATGTTCTGACTGCAGCCGTCAACCATGAGCAGGCCAGGTAAGAGACAACTAAAAGCATCCATGGGTCAAGATGGGAGTATTGGAAGTGATATTTGTAATGGTAAAAGCTGAGATCATTCTATTAAAAATGAGCCAATGGGGGGCCGGAGAGGTAAGGTGTCTGCCTTGCAAGTGCTAGCCAAGGAAGGATCACGGTTCAATTCCCCTGGCGTCTCATATGGTTCCCCCAAGCCAGGGGCAATTTCTGAACGCTTAGCCAGGAGTAACCCCTGAGCATCAAGTGGGTGTGGCCCCCCAAAAAACCAACAACAAAAAATGAGCCAATGGGGCCAGAGCAATAGCAGGAGGGCATTTATTTACCTTGCAACCAGCTGACCCAGGTTTAATCCCAGGTATCCCATATAATTCCCTGAGCATGCCAGAAATAATTTCTGAATGCAGACCCAGGAGAAGCCCCTGAGCACTACTGGATATGGCTCAAAAAACATATACAAATTTAATTAAAAAAAAAAGGAGCCAATGAAAAATATCAATAATGGGATTTCTGGTCAGAACAGTATGATGTCACATAAAGATGTTCACCCAAAAGGAGAATAATAAAGGAAAGCATTGGCACTTCCAAGGAATTTATTAGGCCCCACAACTGTCACTTCCATCTCAGTCTTTCCCATAAAATGATCTCAGAATGTGGAGTTGAGTGTATGAATGATGCTTTGTCTCTTTGTAAGCATTTCTGCATTTTCAATAAGGCAATATGAATTATTTTTATAATATACATAGATGCAATGTCTATGTATTTTTTAACCCCAAAGGAGAGAAAAATGTAGAGAGTTATTTTCAAAGGTGTATGAGATGCTTGACAGATGTCCCAACCACACTGTGGGGGGTAAGTACACTAGAGAGGGGTGAGGTACATGCTATGAATTAAGGTTAAGTTCAGTGAGATGAGAGAGAGAGAAAGGAAGGAAGGAAGGAATCTTGGGAGCCTTTCTGTGTCCTTATGAGTTAAAGAGATCAAGAAACTAGACACTTTGGAGGAGTTATGATTGCCTGGACCTTTGGCTTGCAGATCTGCTGAGCTGAATCTGGTCAGGCTCTGTGACCCACTATCTCCAGAAGCACCTGCCTTTCAAAGTCAAGGACAGGGAGGGGCAGGGAGAACAGGCCATCCAGGTAGCTCCTGGATGAAGGAGTAAAAATAATGCTCTCTTGGGGGCTGGAGAGATAGCATGGAGATAGGGCATTTGCCTTGCATACAGAAAGTCGGTGGTTCAAATCCCAGCATCCCATATGGTCCCCTGAGCCTGCCAGGAGTAATTTCTGAGCATAGATCTAGGAGTAACCCTTGAGCACTGTCGGGTGTGATCCCCCCCCAAAAAAATGCTCTCAGCTGTGTAACTTCCAGAACCTTTTCCAGGTGTGGCTGAGAGAGAGGGACCCCAGGAACTCCCACAAGGGATTATGGGAAGATTATGCTGCCTCCAGGGAGAGAGGGAAAAGTCAGAACAGGAGAAAGAAGTCAGAGTGTTAGAGATGCAGGCCCAAATCAGTAGGAAACAAAAAAAAAAAAAATGGCCAGTAATACTGATCCTTGAGGAAGACCCATGGTGGGCCTTGATATGGGGCCTGTAGTGGGGGAAATCGTGTGCTTTCTCTAAGATCAGTCTGGAGCCTGCCTCACAGGGGACTGGAGCTGAAGGCCCATTAGGAGCAGGATCGGAGCAGGGTAAATATCTGGTTCTCTGAGAGCTGAGCACCCCAGGTGAGCCACCCCCAGGTGAGCCACCAGTTTGGACTGTTTTGGCATATAGGAGCCTGAGGTGCCCTCATGGAAAAGGACTCTCAGCTAGCCCTGGCTGCATAGAGTCACGAGGGCTTGCTGAAGTCTTATGCAAAGTGGAGTCCTAGGACCCTCTTCCTGACCCATCATGAAGTTTACTTCCTCTCCTTTCACAGTGCAGGAAACAGACTGAGCAATATCCCTGTGAGTATGCACAGAGCTGCTCTGGGGCCAGTTATTGGCATTGCTAGTGTCATTCCTCTGGGGCAGGAGTCTGCAGGCAGAACCAGGTGATAAAGGAGTCCACCCTCCATTTGGACAGGGAATGGCTAGAAATCGTTTTTCTCTTGTTTTTCAGAGATGGAAGGGACATCCCACATAGTGCCCAGTGGCAAGGCCACCCACCACTTCCAATGAGCTGCAGCCAGCCAAACACGCTGTTTGATACCAGGACTTAGCAGTAAAAGAGGTCTTTAAAGGCTATGTGGCACTGGGGATCAACTCAGGTTTTGCATGCACTCTCACTCCAATATTGTTTCCCTGACCCACACTTTGAGATGGTGAAGGAAAAACAGAATCTTTTGTGATTCATGCTAAATCTCTGAATGGCAAATGTGAGCTCCTAAAGCAGGTTGCACGGTCTCTTGGCCATCTGATTTTTTTTTCTTTTTGGTTATTATCACCTGTTGTCAATAACTGTGCTCAGGCCACAGAAGTGGATTCAAACCATCTCAGCAAAGACTTGATGGCTTCCATATTCTAAAATAAGTTTAGTTTTTGCTATTGCTAAATGCATCTTAAAAATAAAAGCTCATTAGGGAGAGGGGAGAGTCTAAGAAAGCAGTTAACAATAGTCCTTTAATGCCCTAAAATAGTCAGTCAAATCTGACTTTTTTCGAGGGCAGGGGTAGGTTCCCACCTGTCAGCAGTTGGGGTTTCTCAGGGCAAAGTTTGGGGCCCTACTGTGAGAACTCTTGGCTCAGTGATAATGCTCAGCAATGGCAGTTACTCAGAGCAGCAGGGCCACAATACCACAGTGCTCAGGGACCTTGTGTGTTACCAGGGCTCAAGCCCCAGCCTCTGTGTCAGGTAGGCTCTCAGGCCCTTTGAACCAGCTCTCCCACCCCATAAATTGTCGACACAGGGGGGAAAAGTCCTGCCTCACCCTGGTTTGGCATTCTTCCTCCCTGATCATTCGACTTCACAGAACCTTTCCGAGTCCTTGAATCACTCTCGGTGAAATGGGCTGATTCTTCTACCCCAGGGGTGATTAGCATTGATGATGCAAGTCAAGCTTTGTCAAAGGGGATGGACTAGGAACAGACAGTAAATCTGCAGTGATAGGGTCGGGACCAGGTGTTGCCATTGTCACCAGAGCATTACTGGGGATTACTGGGGTGATCTATGGTCACTGATAAGACAGTTTGCTTGGGGGTGGGCCAATTTTAGCACCCAAAGCCCCATGTTCTGGAAAACCTAGTCCCAGGCAAACCAGAATGGCCAGTCCCTGTCCCAAAGCAGATCAGAGCTAGCAAACTGTCAGAGGTAACTCAAGCCGGTGGAATTGACACAGAACGGATTTGTCAAACAAAGGTTATTATTTGGTTGATGCAATCGGCAGAACTGCTGGACGGGATCCCAGATTCGCTATAAATAGACATGAATTGTTCAGGAACCTCAGCTTATCATGCAATTATGAGCTTTCGTTGCCCGCCCCCCTCCTCAGAAGGACACAGCTCTCTTCCCCCATCACCCGATTAACCATTGAACCCTACCTGGGAAAGAAGCAGTTGCAAAAGATGAGGCAGAAGCCACAGAGTGGATTTAACCTCATCCCCACATTCTGGCAGCTAAGAAGCTGCAGAGCCCCCCTAGTGAGGGGATTTGTCCAGGGTCTTGCTGCAAAGTGGAGACAGCCGAGTTGTCACATGCTAGCCATGATGTGGGGGACATGCTCTGCAGATTACCTTAGAGGTAGGTAGAGGGTCAAATTGAATTTTGAGGAATCAGACTCGCTTATCTTTGAAAGGGTAGCCCAGCTCAGAGAACCTAACTGTGCGACAAGGGGGGCCAACCTCATGAGGTGCTGAGCTCCTCTCCTGAGGGTCTTTTGGGGACATGCCTGGACCACGGGTGTGAACACAATTTCTGGTAGTAGCAACAGCAGGGAGGTCAAAGTTCAGAGTGGAGAAAAACAGAAGGACAAGCTCAAGTGCACCACTTGAGTGCAGCAGCCAGATCTGTGAAATTAGGAGAAAAGTTGGCCCAATGGAGGGCAGGGGACTACCTAGTTTATTTTATTTTATTTGTTTTGGGGCTATACCCAGAAATGCTCAGGGCTTCCTCTTGGTTCTGCACTCAGCAATTACTGCTGATGGATTCAAAGGAGTCTATGAGGATGTTGGAGATTGAACACAGATTGGCCACGTACAAGGCAAGTGCCCTCCTTGCCTCCCCTCCCCTCCCCTCCCTCTCCTCTCCCTCTCTCCCTCTCTCTCTCCCTCTCTCTCCCTCTCTTTCTCTCTCTCTTCTCTCTTCTCTCTCCCTCTCTCCCTCTCTCTCCCTCTCTCTCTTTCTCTCTCTCTTCTCTCTTTCTCTCTCTCCCTCTCTCTCTCTCTCTCTCTCTCTCTCTCCAGCCCCTACCTGCTTTGTTCAGTTACTCAACTTTTCTTCAGCTCTGCTTTGTGCCTGCCACTATTGGAGGATCCTATGAGCATCGGAACCATTTTCTTACAATGAACATAAACTTGAGTCACATAGACCAAACCCCCAAAGGAAACAGCTGTGAGTTGTTATTAGCTCTGTGATGGGAAAGGAAAAGGCAAGGAAGGGAGAAAGATGGAATAACAAGAACAGGTCTATCTCCAAAGATGTCTTTTTTTTTTTCAGCTAGAGGATAAGAAATAGGTCTCTCAAGAAGAAAGTAGTTGTGGTACTGAAAGTTAGTATAGTGTGGAAGACTCTTGCCTTGCACTGCTAACTCTGGTTTGATTCCCTAGCTCCCCAATGGCCCATCATTCTTGCTAAGAGTGATCCCTGAGTACCAATGTGTCCCCCCTAAGAAAAAACCCAAACAAACAAAATGAAGAGAACGGTTAAGAGAAATACATGAAAGAAAAATTTAAAAATTCCCACCCCCAAATTCATGCCTTATTGATCCAGGGCCATGTAATTTTTTTTGTTTGTTTTTGTTTTTTTTGTTTTTGGGCCACACCCGGCGGTGCTCAGGGGTTACTCCTGGCGGTCTGCTCAGAAATAGCTCCTGGCAGGCACAGGGGACCAAATGGGACACCGGGATTCGAACCAACCACCTTTGGTCCTGGATCGGCTGCTTGCAAGGCAAACGCCGCTGTGCTATCTCTCCGGGCCCCATGTAATTTATTTTTTGGTAAAATTTAACGTCATAAATCACCCATCTAATAGACGCCTCCAATTCACTCTGCTGAATTGTTGGTATTTTGGATTCTTTCTTCCTCCTCTTTTTTTTTGTTTTGAAGTATCAAAAACAAGTAAATTTCAGCCATTCTGAACATCATCGAGAATGCTAGTGAGAAATACTTGGCAAGATCAAACCATGTTGTTCCCAGACTCAAATCCCTATCCTGGGCAATCCTACTGAATGAAATCAGAAATTTTGTTTTTAAGTGAAAGTGAGATTCAAAGGATTGAGAGCATCAAGTCATGGTGAAGTTTGTGTTCAGGGAAAAAGAGACATAGTAGATATATAACCAGATCAGTCCAACACGTGTTCCAATCAATCCTGCAGGAGGAATTCAGTGCCTGTGGAACAACAAGTCTGTGATTATGAAAGGATCTCACAGTGTCGAAGAATCCGGAACATCCATCCTATTAAAAAAATACTTGTAAAACCAGAGGAGCCATGGCAGAAATTGAAGCGTTAAGAAAAGCAGGAGAATTTAGACAGTTGGAAATAGATTCATTATTTTCAACCTGTATCATTAGTGAGGCTGTGGCCAAGAAAAAAATGACTTTATTATAGAAAGCAAAATTGATAATCAGGTAGCAAACCATTCACAAAGTGACTCTCTTCACCATTAGATAGAACTCTGCCAATTGGAATCACAAGTAGTTAATTTTAAAAAATGACATCCCAGAGACTTTAACACATAGTATTTCTGTTTTCTAATCAAAATAAAATAAATTAAGAGCTAAAGATATTCAGGCACGGGAGGTTAGTCTCTTTGGAGGTTGGCTGAGAACAGATTAAAACCAAAAATGTATAATGATTTAGGAGACAATGAGATGAGCAAAAAATCGATTGGGGAAGGCAAAAACTATGCGAAAGGTTGACCCTGAAAAGAGCTGAAGTCCTAAGGGGGGGGAATGTGTGTGTGTGTGTGTGTGTGTGTGTGTGTGTGTACACACATATGTGTATATATATATATATACACACACACAGACAGAAAGAAATAAAATAGAATTTTCATGCATTCTACAATTTTACAGACAGTGGCTTCTTTCTAAATATAACTGTTTTAGCAAATAAATGTTGAATTTGGGTATGCTAAAATAGCCCTTCCATTATTCCATTTTGTTTTAAAATCACATATTTTTGATGCAATGTACAAATGGAAGTTAGCTAAGGCAGGTTCAGATAAACCTTTTTGTTATTGTTGTTGTTTTGTTTTAAACCAACCAAATGCTTTCTGGAAGAGTCTTTGTTCCCATGGCACTTAATAAGAATGGGTTGAGGAAGGTTAGGATGGCTGAGCAGTTGGCAAATGGCCACATGTTATTTCCATGGGGGAAAACAGTGCCTCGGGAAACATTTGCATAGAATGTTTTGGGTTGTTCACTTAGAAACCCTCTTTTTCTCTCCCCAAGTTCCCCAAGTTCCTGCTTTCCCAAAGCTCAGCAAAGAATCAACTCCTGAATCAAGATTGGATTCACAATCGTGAACAGAGGGCCAAGAAAGGTGCCCTTGCTATACTCAAAGTCATGGGTATGAACAAGGAGAAATCGGGGAGACTTCTGTTAGCGATGTGAGATTCATTTGCAGTTTTCAAAGACACATAACTCAGAGTCACTTTCTGTTCCTATTGATCCACCATTCATTTTAAGATGCTGTTTCTGTTTTTGTACATTCTGCTTTTGACTCACTTTCTGAATTTTATGCCCAGTAGAAATGTCACTACCTCCATATTGCCTATTCTAAAACAGTTTCCCCTGTCCATTCGTACTCCGGTCCAATCACTGTAATTTATTTGCTTCATGCCACTTATATCTGATTTTTCTTATTTATTGATTGATTTTGTTCATTTATTTATTCTATCTCCTGCCTATAGAACATGACAGGAGACAGAATTACAATAGAACAAGAGCCATCTGAGAAGCTCAAGTTGTCCCTGGTATAGAGTGGGCAGTCAACACGATTGAAAGGTAGATGGGTGGAGGAATGAGTGGGTAGATAGAAAAATGGATAGACTGACGAATAATAAATAGATGGGTAGATGGAAAAATGAGTGAATGTCAGAATGAATGGAATGAGGTAAATGAATGGATGATGGTTAGATGATGGATAAACATAAATAATCTTATGGATATAGCCCTAATCATTGGGCATTTTTCTTGGTTATCACTCAGATATTTAAGCCCTAGACTCAATTGCACCCACCACTGGGTATTTTTCCACATGTCAAATGACTCAGCCAATATCCCAATACACCTTCAGAAATTTGCATAAATATTAGCATGTTTCTTATTGAAAATTAGACTTTTTATTCAACTTCTTTATTTCTTATTCCCCCTTTCCTATCTTTTCTCATTAAAAGCAAATGAAAGAGCATATTTAACTTTATTCCCAATATAAAAGAATCTAGGAAAACATATTGAACATTGCAAAGTGAGCACACAACTTTTGTTTTGAGGATTTTCATCAATGTCTGTGAAAGGGACCAGTGGGCTTTTGAATTAAGGCTTTGAGAAATAGGAAGACTGAATGGTGGATTTGGTAAAATGTATCTTGTGAAATGTTTTTAGTAGTGGGAAAATCAGATAAAAAAATTTTTTTCTTAAAATTCAGACAACTGTTGTTAGAAATGTAGATAGCCCAAAGTAGGCAGTTATAACTTATAGGGCATTTTTGAATAATTCTACTCACTGCATTCTAGCAACATAAGAGTGTTTCCATGTGGATGAATGAATGGAGAATTCTGACTGAGGAAACTCTGAAGGGCAGATGGAGACTTGGCAGGCATCAGAGTGGGATGAGAAGGTTAGTCAAAATGGTGCTTGACTGACAGATGACAATGATGAGGATCAGGAGATGTGAGGAAGGAAGGACCGAGAAGAATCTAGAACATCTTGACAAGAGACAAAACTCTCTCAGCCAGAAACAAGTGTCCTGGTGAGAGTGACTTACTGGCCTCTATAGAGGACAGACAAGTGAGTGGCAAAACAAAAAACAACAATCCAACTATGGAATTAGCAATCATGACCTTTGCTGGGAAAGGAAGGCAGATCAGGAGGTGTGATTGTGTGAACTCACTAGGCCAAGAATGGCTCTTGGCAGAAGTGACAATAAACTGAAGAATGTACAGGCCATGTCCTTCACCCTACCCTCTCTCCACAGATGGAAGTTTAGAGGTCACTTTTCTCAAAGGACTCTGCTGCCAGTGCTTCCTCAGTGGTTCATACTAACTTGCCCAAACAGTCACCCCCACATCCCAGGAGTTCTCTGCCAATGGCCATCAATACTGAGGAGTCTCTAGGAAACTTCTCATTCTCTGCACACAGGTGCTGAGCAAATATTCGTCCTCTGGTACCTCAGACAGGTGGAGAGCAATGCAGGTGAAAGAGGGCATCACCTGGCTGGCAGCCACATGTCAACTCAATGCAGACACCTTCTTCCAGTGGGGCCACCTCTAAGAACAGTCTTGGTCAGAGTGGTCAGCCTGAACAAGGTTGTGACTTCACTAGTGGCTGTGAGAAACCAGGCCCTATTTTGGGCTGTGGCCATCTTGGTCAGGGCAGAAGGAAGTGAGGGGATGAGATTGTATCTTCAAAGAGGCCCCTTCAATCCTCTACTTCCTTTGTGACACCACCCCACTCACCAGGCCAAACAAGGTCTGGTCCATAGAGAAGCCTGAGGCACTGAACAAGAGGAAAGGCACAAGAATGGGTTCAGAATCATCCCCCCAAAAGCAACAAATTCCACCTGCAGAGCCCTGGTCAGATCCAGCCAGGAAAATCCAAGCTGCCTAGTTAGAAGTGAAGTTTAGATACAAACCAACATCTTGGTATAAGATATCCCACATTACATGGAACAGACTTATACCAAAAATAGTCACTGCTTCTCTGAAATTTGAACTCAGTGGGACACCCTATATTTTGGTCTGCCACTCCACGTTCCCTTTTTCCACATTCCAGAGAATTGCCCTGCCTTGCCCCTGACACATTACAGAAGATTCAGGATATACTTACTCTAGGTAGAGCCATGGAATAGCCGAGTTTGAAGAGCCACTCGGACCCCAATTTTGGGAAGAGCTGCCCAGAGTCTCTTAAACAAAACCATCAAAGCAAACCAGAAAGACAAAGAAACAACATAGCCCATGTCCCACAGTGGGACCCATGGTCGAAACCAAAACACTCAAAGGAGTCCAAAAAGAAACTTCTAGAAGGCAGCTTCCCTAAGGATCTCTCTTCCAACCAGGGCCAGCTGAGTTTCTGAGAGAAATTGGGCTGCAGCAGAGAGTGGGTGGCATGTGGTCATTGCTGGAGGTCACTGACCTCCCCCAGACAAGGAATCTCAGACCAGATCATGCAGGGCCATGGCAGGTGCATCCTGAGAGACTAGGTACTGTCCACCATCTGGGTAGAAAAGGACCTGGGAAGAAAATCAATAAGAAGGCAGCAACCCAAACCAGCACATGGGGAAGAATCATGTTGGGGCAGAAAGGATATAGGAGAGGAAGATACTGGCAGGAGAAGTTATCCATCTGGAGGATGACTCTGTGTGCTGAAAAACCACCAGCTCTGGGGCACATTATCCGAGAATAGGAAGATCCCCTCATATAAATGAACTAGGCTGAAGAACCGCCTTCGTTCTCTTGGGGAATCCCCTCAAGAAGTCTAGGAGATTTGGAATCTGTCTCTGGAAAGCCTAGGACATGTGTGGATGAGAACCACATATGGATTCAGGAGGACCACCCTTTATGCAGGCATATTAGCCAATCACAGCAGAGACTTACAGATGAGATATTCTCCTTTCAGTGGGACCAACCACTTATGTCCCTCCAGCCACCAACCAACTCTTGGGGGCTTTTATGATGAAAGGCAGAGTCAGCTAATAAGCTAATAAGGGGTGAGTGTTCATGGGATTTCTATTTTAATTGCTGCCTGGGTTCCCTGACCAACAGAGACATTTGTCTTGGTACATGGCCATCAGCATCCTGTCTTGACATTGCGCTCAGGATTCTGAGGGGGGATTTTAATTATGATTTCCACTGTAATTAGAGTCTTGATCTGTTGGTTATTTAGAAATCTTTAGCACACGTTATTAATTAAAAATGGTCAACAAACAGAGCCTCATGGAGTCCATCTCCCAAGATAGCTGGTAACCCGAATTTGTTCAGAATTGGATTGCTAAGGGGGAGTCCCCCATTATCAGGCCACTCTGAAATCGGACATTTTGGATGTAATTTTTTTAATTTATGGCACCATCAAAATGAGGTCAGCAGGAACTCTGAAGAATTTAATTAGAAGTGTCCTTAGGTGCTCTCCTCTCTGTAAACCTCCCATCGGTGGTCCCTGGAGGGCTCAAAGTTTGGAGATGGTGTGCTTGCTGTTTTGTTTTGTTTTTTTCAACTCCTATTAAGAATGAGTTGCTTCCTGCCTCTTCATCTTCCTTGGAGGATACTCCATTCTGGCTCCAGGAGAGGGAGAAGAGTAAAGGGAGCAGTAGGAGGGGAGCAGCTTTGAGGGCAGGGAATGAACAAATGGCAGAGGTTCTCCCTAGTCCCCCAGTAGAGATTGAAGCAAGACATTTCTGGCTTTTGGTTGTTGGTTGGTTTGGATTCTTTTGGGGAGTCCACATTCAATGGTGCCCAAGGCTTCCTCCTGGCTCTCTGCTCAGGGACCAGTTCTGGTAGGGCTCAGGGTATTATATGTGGTTCCCAGGTACCCAGGCAAACCAAAGTTGGATGTATGCAAGGAAAGCACCTCACCTGCTCTGCTAGCTCTCTAGCCCAGAAAACGTTTCTGAGGACTTTTCAATGTCTCAGTGACACAGGAGAGCTGGGAGGCCAGAGGTGGGAAAAACATAGGCTATGTTTTCCAAATTCCCCAGCATGAAAGCCATTCACAGATGTCCAGCATTGTCTTCCTGGAGAACATTCCTTGTAGGACTCAGCAGAAACAGGAGGCACACCACCTGTCTGGATCTGGAATTAGGGGTTCCCCATGAAGTAGGGCTATAGGGATGAGGCACTTGCCAGAACTGGTAGAGGGAGAAGGAAGAGAAAGAGGCATCTGCAAGCAGTGGTTGGCCAGTCTGCAAGTCACTCTGGCCAGGCACAGAATGAGGAAGTCTTGTCAGGGTTCGGGGATGTTCCAGCATTTCTGTGCACAAGAACATGGAGACTATGGTTAGAGTTCATATGGGAAGGTAGATACTTGAGGTGGATAAACTCCATCGTGAATACCCTCTAGCCAGGATATGATAGCTATATTAGTGGTGTACAAAGTCAGTGTTTAGTCTTGGTTGGGCATGGATTTTTTTTCTGGCTGCAAGCTTTATTATTATTTTTTTGTTTTTTTTTATCTTTATTTAAACATCTTGATTACAAATATGATTGTGATTAGGTTTCAGTCATGTAAAGAACATCCCCCTTCACCAGTGCAACATTCCCACCACCAGTGTCCCAAATCTCCCTCCATTCTACCCTACCCCCACCTGTACTCTAGATAGGCTTTCCAGTTCCCTCATTCATTCACATGGTTATGGTAGTTCTTCCAGCATAGTGGTACAAGAATGTCAGCATAATTGAATGAATTAACACACACACACACACACACACACACACACACACACACACACACTGACCCTAGACAGCCAATGTAGAGATGCCTGCAGAAGGATGCCTGATGCCTGATGCAAATCAAGGCTTAGTCTTCGAAAAACTGGATTGCAGCTTTTGATCAGAGGCTCATAGTTGGAGGTGGAAAGGGGTGGGGGGTGGAGTTGGGAAGAATTATTGTTTCCTCTGTACACTATGTAGCTCTCTCTTGGCCTTACATTTTCGAAGGCCACATCGCCTCCAGAGAAAATGAGAGACACAGGCGCTGGTTGTCATTTGGTTTGACAGGTCACCCCCAGGGCATCCCAAAGTCAATTTTGCCCGGCTGACATGCATGACATGTATCAGTTAGCTTCTGCTGCATAACAAAACCCCTCCCCCAATGGGGTGGCTGAAACTGCAGTCATTACCAACTGTCTGTCTGCAGGCAGAAGGTTAGCTGATACAGGCGAAGTTTGACTTCAGGCTAGGAACTGGGTTCATGTCCAATAGAGGTCCTCTGATTTTTCCTGATGAGGGATCCCTGAGAGAATTTCCCTGATGGTGAATGGCAGAAATGCAAAGGGGAATGTCCAACAATGCACAAGTGAAAATTTCTGTCTTGAGTTGGTCAATCTGCCCTTGTCCCAATGCAAGGCCAGTTACCAGGTCAGTTTCATGAGATGACTATCACAGCTGACTTAGGATGCTGGGTGAGGTCTGTATTGGTATTGGATCAGCTAGTTCTTTGCAGAACCATTGCAAGTAGGGACATTCATTCATGTGTTTGGTTAATTAGTTCATATTTCCAGATTCAAAGGGTCCCAAATCAGACTTTTTGCAGAATTAGTTGCTTTTGTATATGAATCTAGCTCACACTGCATTTGAAAAATAAATGTGCATGAGAAGTAATTAAAGCATGTTGGTTCATGAATAATACACTATTTTACAACTACCCATGGAGCATAATGAGACAAGCTACTAAATTGACAGTGAATGCTCTATTATGTGATTGCCAACTGTTTTAGAAGATATTGAACATATTCATTTCTTCTGCCATCATGTGTATTATCAGGCTATTGCTTTTTAATAAATTAATTTCCCAGACATCTCTGGGGTCTTTGTTTGAAATCTGACTGAGAGCAAAATTAAATTGTGTGTTGGTGCTGAACTGCCAATGTTGGGTGGTCTTCAAGTAACCTTGGGATTGGCAGGCCCCACAGAAAACAAAGTGAGTGGCATTGGAAAGGTGGAGGGAGATGCCACTTCAGCCAAAGGAAGTTCCAAGAGGACAAGTCTTAACTTCAGAGTCAAAAAGTCACTTCCTCATGAGAAGCCTTTGATCAGTTTAATAAAAAAAAAAAATGCAAAAATGAGCATGAATTCTATTCTGTTTGGTCGATTTATCCTTGAACTTGTCTCTTTCCAGTGTCATTGTTGCCTTTGGTATGGGGTGACCAGCACTTTGGGCCTTTGTTATTGACTCTACCAAAGGCATAGCTCTAGGAGTCCTGCCTTAGGGGTCTCTGCAAAAGGAGCTAAAGGCTGTTCAAAAAAAAAACCCAAGGTCAGGTTGCCCTGCAGTTATGCCAGGAACTCTGGATAATCAACTTTGAGCTCTAGAGCCAACACAGTGTCTTTTCTTTTCTTTTCTTTTCTTTTCTTTTCTTTTTTTTTTTTTTTTTTTTTTTGGTTTTTGGGCCACACCCGGCGGTGCTCAGGGGTTACTCCTGGCTGTCTGCTCAGAAATAGCTCCTGGCAGGCACGGGGGACCATATGGGACACCGGGATTCAAACACAGTGTCTTTTCATCTCAACATTTTTATTTCATGGACCTGATATGGAAAGGTGTTTAGCAATAGTTTAGGTGAATAAACAACCGATTGTGAAAAGGTAATTTTCCCATTATTTGGGCAGAATTTCTCCTTCTTTGTAAACAAACAAAAACACCTGCCTGGGTGGTTATTAAGAATGACCCATCTAGGGGCTGGAGTCATAGTAGAGCTCTTGCCTTGCACACGTCTAACCTGGATTAGATACCAGGCATCTACCAGGAGTGATTCCTGAGATCAAAACCCCTAGGAATAAGTCCTAGTCAGTTCTGGATGTGTCCCTTTCTTTTCCTCCTCTAGAAGAAAGGGATTGGCCTTTTCTGATGGCAACATTTCTCCCTGTGATACTGAACTAGAATATTTTGTCTGGAACTTGAGCCATCTCTGAGTCCATCAGGAACATGAGTCACGGGCTAGAGCAATAGCATAGTGGGACACTGCCAACCCAGTGTGGACACAGGTTTGATCCCATATGGTCCCCTAAGCCTTTTAGGATCAATATTTGGGTGCAGAGCCAAGAGTAACACCAGAGCACCACCAGGTGTGACCCAAAATTAAGCAAAGAAAGAAAGAAATATGGGTCAGATTGGAGGGAGAGTGCCACTGTCTTGGAGAACCTACAATTGCAGATATCCATTGACTGCAGTAATTTTTGAGTTGGTATTCTTTGTCCTTTAACCAACCTTCCTACAATACTCATATGAGATGGGAATCAGGATGGGAGGGCCTCGAACATCCTTGTCGTGTTGGATTAAGTGCCTCCTAAATTCACCTTTTTCTGGTTTATTTGCAATCATTGGATTCTATCAGAACTCTAACTTTGTTTCCTTATTCAAGAGGGAAATTTCCAAGTCAGCTAGGAAAGAAATATCTGAATTCTAGAATATTATGCAAGCATCACCAATAGTATGATTCATGGCATGGAAATGTTTGTGAAGGATGGAAGTTTAAAGTTGATGTGAAGGCAAGAGAATACCTATGAGCATATTTCCTCATAATTTTTGTATCTATTTTTCAGTATATGTCTACATAATTATCCCAACACCCTTATAATAATTTATTGATATTTACTTTTTACAGTAGGATTCTAATGCTAAGTACATACAGTAGGAATCTAAATGCATAAAGAGGTTCATGCTTAAAAGTATTTGCTGGCTGTTAATTGCTCAATAGATAACCAAGATCATACAAAAGAAAAAATCATAATTGAATCAAATAGATTAAGAGTTTCACTGTGATCTTGGTGTTTAGACTAATCTCTACTACTTAACTTACATGACTTCATTCCTACTTCTGTCAGCTGGCAGACCCAAGCTCCCATTTCTATAGGGATTCCTTGTGTAGAGATATGACATCATGCCCTAAAGTAAAATGCAGTGAGGACTCATACACAGTTCTATCCTACAAACCAAGTTAGAAGAACAAAATGGCAGCACTTCCTCTTCCTTCTCCTCTAGGTCATCCTATAGTTAGCCTGGGAGTCTTCAGCATCCCATTCCAGAGAACCCACTGGCAGAGAGCCTGGGGGTTCTGGTACTTATTGCCTCTTCCACAGATTGTGAGTCCAGGTGGGAATAGAGCCTTGGCTCTTCTCTTCGCCTGGAAGCTATTCCCCCCACCCCAATTTATCCAGAGGCAAAATGAATGTGACTACATAGAAACACATTTATGATTCTGATTTGCTGGAGTTTATTTTGGGTGATTTTTAAAATAGTTATTTGGGCCTGACTAGCCTGACAAATGCAGACAATTTTAGACAAGCAAGGATCATAAGTTTATGGCCTCAAATTCTTCCAGGATTTCACCCTCCCATAACGCCTTAGAAATAGGTTACCGAAAGGGTTCACAAAAGATGTTTAGTTACATTTATTTTCCAGACAAATGGGTAACCAGGGATCTTAGATTCCCAGCTTGCTCTGTGAGCGAATTTTCCCAGGACCACTGGACCATCCCCTTAGAATGTTAAAGTCAGAAAAGGTACTTGGTGACAGGCAGTTGATGTTGGCTATGAGTCATGTGTCCACACCTCTCTTCTGCTTAATGGTTTTCTTCATCCTTCAGTCAGGTAGTGAAGCATTTTTAGGTCAAGCCTGCAGACCCATAGAGCGAGGTACCATTTCTTGCTGTCAGCCACTCAGCTGTAAAACCAGGAGTTGACCCACACTTATGCTGCATGGATTCTCTGGCTTGTAGACATCTGGGAAGTCAAAGGTTGGTCTTTGGCAGATGATGAAATGAAAATCCACCCCATGTGCTCCAGGCTGCCCAGCGAGGCAAGAAAGATCAGCTGAAGGCTTGGTTTTGCACCAAGATTCTAGTCCATGTTTTAGGAGGTGGATGGTCTGCACCAGAACTATGCTCTTCTTCCTGTTTCTCGTCTGCTGCTCACACATCCTGGGAATTTTCTGAACCCACAGAAGCCTCCCACCTTCATCAGGCCAAGAGAGTTCTTTCTTCCCAATCATCTCCTTCTGCATCCATTCCCCAGACAGGTATCATGCCATGTGCTCTTTGCCTTTTGAGAAAACTCAGTGCATATGAATCAGTTACGTGCCTTTAAGCAAAGACTTTTTTGAGGTTTGCTCAGCTCAGATATTAAGTGCAGGTCTTCTCCCTGCCTGATTGATATTTACCTCTTAAGAATGGAGGATGCAGTGTGGTGTTTTTATGATGATTTTTCCCCCATAAGCAACTATCCTGCAAATTGATGAGTCCATTTTAATTAGATGGTAGGGCTGTGTGTTTAACACTGCATGCGAAAGGCCTATAAAAGCAGAGGTAAATTAGCTCATGGCTGCTGCCTACTCAGAGCCACTGAAATCAGCTGGTTCTATGAGAAAGAGAAGTTAGGACAGGGGGTGAAAAGAGATAAGACAGGACAGTAAATGAGGTGCTTGCCTTGACAGAGTCAGTGACCTGGGTTCATTCTCTGGCATTCTCTATAGTTCTCCAAGCAGTGCCAGGAATGATTTCTGAGGGTGGAGCCAGGAGTAACTGCTGAGCACCACTAGGAGTGCCTCTCCCTTCTAAATTCCCCCCAAAGAAGCCAGAGTCATAGTATAGTGGGTAGGGCATCTGCCTTGCACGCAGCAGACCCAGATTCAATTCCCAGCATCCCGTGTGGTCCCTCGAGCCTGCTAGGAGTGATTTCTGAGCTCAGAGCCAGGAGTAAATCTTGATGTCACTGGGTATTACTCAAAAACCATATGTATATATATGTATACCATATGTATATATGTCTATGTGTACATATATACATATATATGTATGATGTATATATGTGTATATGTATGGTCTGGCACCTTCTCTGCATGTCAAAGTCAAGGTTCTAGCTTTGTACTAACATATATATATATATAAAGGGAAGTTAGTACAAAGCTAGAACCTTGACTTTGACATGCAGAGAACGTGCCAGACTACACACTTTCTGTCCCCAGCCTTCTGATCCTTTGGATTCCCCAGGATCAAGCCTGGGTTCCATAAACTGGCCAGTTGAGGATGGAGAGGGTCTGCTGCCCTTACCCCCACCCCTTCTGCACAGGATGGTGGAGCTAAGAGGCTGGCTCCTGTTCACTACTAGTTCCCACCCCCTTTTATCCACTATTGTGCCCTGCCTCTGTCTGCCCTTGATTCCTCAGCACTTCGCCAATTTGCAGTATATTCTGTCATGCCAGGCAGCCCCCCAAGTGCAGAATGTACTCTCAAGCTTCAGTATGAGTAGACTCTTGCTCAGAGGGCGAGAGGGAGTAAGTTCTCTCAAAGACCATCCAGGAGACAAACCCTCCCACCAAGCTTCTGTCTCCTGGCTGTCGCCCCTGTCACCAGGTACCCCGTGTAGCCACTTTACACAGAGGCAGGAGAGTTGTTCTGATCTGCAGCAAAAACATTGTTTTGTCTTTTTGTAAGTTTTTACTTTGGGGGCCACAGTGCCAGGGGCCTGCAGTGCCCTGGCAAGAACTGGAGCTCCCTAAATTCAAAGCTCTGTGCTTGATCACAGCTATGCCCCCACCTCCTCCCGAGGAACTGAACATTTGCATTCCAAAGTTCCTCTTAGGGTTCAGGCCTGAGCCCATACTTTGTCATTACAAGTTCATGTGCCTTAAACATTAATCCCCTACGGTCCTTTCTCTGACCATGTGCCCCTTTTCCATGTTTCCCCCAATCTCATCTCCTGGACCTCCTTTCATACAACATTCACCTGGGAGCCCTTTGGGACATTTTGAGGTCCCACAGGGAGGGGGCACAGAACCTCAGTTGGGAAACAATATTTTTTTTTGTATTTTGGGGGCCACATTGGTGCTCTCGGGGGTTAGTCCTGATTCTGCACTCAGGAATTACTCCTAGTGGTGCTCAGGAGATCATATGGAATTCTGGGGATCAAACCTGGGTCAGCTGTGTGCAAGAAAAATGTCCTCCCTGTTATGCTATCACTCTGACTCCTGAGAAACACTGCTTTAGAGTGAAGAAACTCAAGAGAGGGATGTGCTTCTGACTACCCAATGATGATGCCACCGAGCTGGGGGGGGGGGGGAGTCCTGCAGTGATTGAGTGGGGAGGGACTAGAGAGTGTTGTGCTATGTCGTGATTGATCTCTAAGAACAGTTTGAAGTTTTAGTCCTCATCTCCACTGATGCTCCATGCCAGGCAGCACCCACTAGGTATACCCTCAGCAACAGTTCCACATTGCTGCTGGGAAAACCTGCTTCTTCACTTTGCACAACTGTAGGGGGCGCTGTTCCCCTTGGCAGCTCCTGCTCCAACTTCTGCCAATGGGACACACACCCTGCAGAAATCCCCAAGCAACTCTCCCATCACCTACCTTTTCAGCCTGTTTCTCCCACCTGTACCCCCATATATGGACCAAGAGAGACACAGCTGAATGTTCACCAAATCTGAGGGCCTCCACCTTAAGCATCCATGTCTGCCCATCTGCAACTGCAACATGTTAATGCTCCAAACAGAGTTGCCTATAGCTCTATTCCTCTCCTGGGAATAGGAACATAATGAAAGAGTGCTGGGGTGGGGGCAGGCACCCACCCTCCCGCCACGAGTTCATGAATACCTACAACACCCCAGAAATGTTTGAGAAGATCTGAGAAGGAGTGTTTTTCCTTCTGGTGCTGGACGTCAAAGTCAGAGCAAGATCCTGGGAGGATCTTCAGGTTTTTGTTTTGTTTTGATGGGCGCTGGTGGTTGGCATCTTTGATGTTTTTCTAAGTGGACGTGCTTCCAAATAGAACGTCAGAACTTCAGCAGAGGGGATATTTTATTAAATCTTATTGGTTCTCTTTTGGGGAGCAGAGGAGGGAGAACATAGTCTTGACTCTGTGCTCAGTGTTGGGGGACTATGTGTGTTATGAGCCAAATGCAAGGCTAACACTAAGTCTTAGACTCTTTTTGGGTGGAGCTTGGGAGGAGTTTTTATAAACAAAACCAATTATAAGAAGAAGTGCGCCTCTAGATTCCCAGAAAGGAGCTGGCCCTGCCCTTGAGATCTCTCTCCCTTTAGCAGTTAAATTACCACCGAAAAAAAAAAAAAAAAAAAAAAAAAGCCTTTTTGAGTGGGTGGAGGAGCACAGAATTCCATCCGTAAAGAGGCACCAACTAGAAAGCTTCACTTTTCCAATAACTGCGCTTTAGAAAACTTAACATGGGCAGGGGTCAAGCGGACCAAATCCTTAGCAACAAGTCACTTACCCTTGAGGTCAAGCTTTGAATGGGCAGCCAGATGGCTGTAGGGATGGAGGCTGGCCAAGATGGAAGGAAGCCCTGGAGGTTAACGGGGTGCAGTGGGGTGGAGAGGTGAGGACTTGAACTTGGCCAGACATCAGAGAAAGGCAGAGGCGGGTGCTATTGGATATTCACCTGGCCAAAGCCGCAGAGAGGTGGGGTGGGTACACATGGCCGTGAAAGGGCTCATTCAGACACCATCTGGCTTTTTTTTTTTTTTAATGGACTCAAACTACCCACCTGTTTTGCCTTTTTTCCAAATATTCTATTCTTGGGGGGTGAGGTAACCCTAAATATCCCACCTTCTTTTCTTTGTGTTCATGGGTCAGCCCAGGGGAACTTTCTGGAAGGCCTCTTAAGTGAAGCAGTCAGCCCCAGCTGAACCCTGAGGTTGAGCAAGACTGTTGGGCGCATTCCACCGTCCCCAACCTCCTTGGCCTGGTTTGGAGACTTTTACTTCTTAAAACAGAACGGGTTATATTTGTGGGGCAAAAGTGGGATAAGGCCTTGGGGAGCTGGTATGAAAAGCTGCCACATGCTTTGGATACAGAAGACCCCCCCCAAGGTCCGCCAGGTGGGGCCCCAGTGGCTCCAACACCATGGTGGGCCTGAGTAGTGTTGGACTACCAGGCCTTGCAGTCAAATTGGCCTCGGGTTGCCAGGAATGGCCTTCAGGTCCTGCCAACCCCATACCAGCGTTGCTTGGGAAGAGCTCCCCTGCGATGAGATAAGCATAAAGAAGTCACCCTGCCCCCCATTCCTCCCTCTCCCACAGAAGAACCAAGACCACCACCTACCAAACAACTGTTTTCTCAACACTTGACTTGTGTGAAATAAACACAAATAAAGGGTAACAAATTGGAATCTTGCCCTACACATTCGATTAGCTGCATCATGGCCCAGGACACAAAACTCATCATCTCTGTTCACTGGGTTCTCCCCACGACCTTGTTGCAGGCTCATCACAGAGCTCTGTGGGCAGGACAGGACTGACCGGTGGGCAGGCCATGGACCTGGGCTCTCATTTTGTGTTATTAGTCATTATTGCTTTAAGAAAAACATGCCCAGGGGTGCTGGAGAACACTGTTTCTGTGAGCTGACAAGGATCTTAAATAAACAGTGGCCCATCAGTGTTCAAAGGGTTGGGGAAATTTGGTTAAATTGCTTATTTGTTTTTTTAATAATGGGACTTCTCAAATCCATTAATATGTTAATGATCTTTTTGAATTCCAAAACATTCCTGACACCTCTATACACCCCCCTCCAAGATCATGCATGCAAAATAGAAAATCTGTCTTGCTATAGGGTTAACGTTTGGAACCTCAATTTCTGGAAGAAAGGGTTTATATTATTAATGACATTCATTATACTTTAACTACTTTAATATTTTATTCTAAATAGTCCTTACTATTCACCCCTATAATTACATTAAGATTGCATGCATTTTTATAGAGATCTATAGAAGTATATATAGGTATGCTTCTAATTCTTTCCACAGCTTTCACATTCATGTTCTGAGAGTGCTGGAATGTCCTAGGGAGAGTGAGGCTGGCTTCTGGAAGGTTTTGGAATTTTATTTAGGAAACAGGGCCATTGAATTTTTTCCTGTTGTTAAAGCAAACAGAATGAGAGACATGCCTCTCCTTAAATTAGGAGACAAAGCATGGGAGCACTTTCTATAATTTGTTACAGGTTGGGACAATATGGTGTGTAAAGAATTCAAGCAAAAATATTTTTAATGGCCATACCCAACATTCCAGCAAATCCATATTCAGCAGCTCACAGGAGCAATGGATTTTGGGCAGCTGGTGCCTCCTGAGGAGATCATGGGTCCAAGAACTGGGGTACCTGGTCACTCAAGGGCTTGGGGATATTCCCAAGAGGAAAAGGCTATTTGCAGCAACTGGGCTACTGAACCTGGTTCTAGTACAAGGTCAGAGACATGCCTCAAAGTCCCTAAGTAGGAGCATGCACATGAGGCTCTCCTAGCCAGGCAGTTCCTTAGGTGCCATGAACAGCATTAAAATGGCCAGGAAGTGGGTTTTTGAGGGGACTCAAGGTAAAGTGTGAAGATACAGAAGATGAGCAAAACTGAGGAGACCACTACAACAGAGTGGTCTGCAACAGAGTGATCTTGTAGTTCAGCTTTGGGGTGGTACCTCACTTCTATAGACAGTGTACTTCCTGGGAAAGACCTCCCTCACAGATAAGAGTAGGGGAGTTCCCTTGACGCTCATGATTGTGTGTATGTGTGTGTATGTGTTTATGTGTGTGATAGTTTGTGATTTTCTTTCATCATTTAAAGTGCACTTAGCCCAATGAGTTTGGTTCTGTTGAAGTTGGAGGGTGGTGCAAAGAGCGGGCCCGTAACAACAAGGGTCAATTTTTTGGAAGCTTTACCAAAAATGTGTTAAGTTTTTTTTTTTTTGGTATTTATTTATTTTTGGTTTGGGGCCACACCAGGCTATAGTCAAGCTTTACTCTTTGATTTGTGCTCAAGGGGTCACTTCTAAGAAGTTACCATCCCATGAGAAATGAGATGGTAACACTATAGACTGGCTTGGATACGTCCACAGTGTGGGAACAGAATTGATGAAATGCAGAGATTTTTCCATGGGGGAAGAGAAAACAGCAAACAGACACATGATGTTCCAGTTTTGTTTGACAGTGCATCACCATGGCTGTAGTACCAGAAATAGGGTCTCTTTAGAAAGAGGTAGTCTTTAGAAAAAATGGTCCTGATGGGGTGTTAGGTTGTACCTTAAGTTACCCAAAACAAATATCATCCCTGGTTTCTTTGTATCTGTTTTTTTTACAACTTGGTTTCACCCAAAACAAAGATCATCTGTGGTTCCTTTGTATCTATTTGTTTACAATTTGGTTTTACCCCAAAACAGAGATTATCTTATGTGTAAACCTGGGTGGGATTGGATCAGGATAACCTGAGCTATCTGTACTTACTCTGACCTTACTTCTTCACTTGGGGGTAGTCTCTGTACTCAATAAAAAATGACTGTTCTGGCAGGCAACTGGTTCTCCATATGCGATAGAAGATTGCCAGACTAAGTGTGTTTCATCCTCAGCCTGGTCTGGATTATTTTGTGCAGCAACTGCTTTAAACTCCATCTTAAAGTTGGAGATACAGTGCATGGGGTGATTTTACAATGGGATAAATGTGGATCTCTGGGAAAACATTTCACCGGGGGAACAGTCATTATAAAGATCTTTTAGCAGCGTGCTGGTATACTTCAGGATTACTGCTTAGAATGGAAGAAGCAGAAAGTGCTAGAATGTGAGACAACTGAGGAGCAAAGACTAGAACAGGAGATCAGGACACTGAGGAGAAGGGACTAAACTTGAGGCCAGAACACAGAGGACAAAGCATTAGAATATGACACCAGAACACTGAGGAGAAAGGACTAGAATGTTAGATCAGAGACCAGCTGAGGGATCAGATTAGGAGGCCTTCCGAGGCTGGACAAAAAGTAAACCTTGAACTTACTTTTTATGAAGTAAAGATGAAGAATTCTATTAGTTACTACTTGTCGAGTAACAAATAATCCAGCAACTTGGCAGCTTCCTAGCTTAAACTTCACTTTCAAAGAGGTCTGTGGGGTTGACTGGGCTCTTTTTATCCTGACTGAGTTTGCGTGGCCACGAATGGTCTGGGATGGCCTCATAGCTATATCTAAGGGACAGTTTGGGTAGTAACCCCCATGCCTTTCAGTCATCTAGTGGGATTTATCAGGGCTTATATGTAGAAGAGACCACCTTAGGAAGGCAAACCCCACTGCCTGAGGACCTTTCAGACTGGTCAGATGACGTGGGAGAGTCCTGAAGAATTCCAGTAAGCATCTTTCAAAAGCACCCCCAAGGAAATGAGGTGGACAGGAAACTGTGGTGATTGGCAATATAACTGCAGAGCAGAAGCCTCAAGATTTGGGGTGCTATTTGGCCTGACCTTAATCCTTCTCAGGAGGACAAAGACACCCCATGTCCCCACTCTCCTGGTATTTTGGCCCAAGTAAACTTTCTTAGACCAAGCTGGAAGGAGCTAGAAACTAAGAAGGAAGTAACAAAGGACAAGCAGGGAAAAGGGTCCAATTAGACACTAGATAATTAGACAGGGATGAGCCATGGAGAAGAAAAGAAGCTCCTTTAAGCAATCACAAAACGTGCAGGGTGAAGGCCACCCGTATTCATTGTTTTCTCTCTCTCTCCCACAGAAAATACCACGCCGGCATGCTAATCGCCTGAGACAACTTGGCCCACAGACAGCCACAAAGCACAAAACAAAAAACTCAGAGAAGAACCAAGAATGGTGTTTTCCTGGCGTCTACAAGAAGCGCTTTATTTTATCCCCCTCCCCATCTCTATTTCTTTTCTAAAAAAAAATTCAAAAACAAAACAGAACCCCTACCCCCAAAAAGAAACCCTGAAACAACATTGCAAGAAACAATATAGACTTCGACTGCTAATCACTCAAGCATGTTCTTTTATTTAAGCCTAAGGAGGGCAGGACAAGGAGACATTGAAGCTGACAGTGAAAATAGATTGAAGGGGACCTGGGTAAAGGAGATCCTGGAATCTCCTCAAGCATGCCCCTTGCAAGATCTGGTGTTTTTTTCTTGGGGACCTCAACTGTTTCTGAACTGCAAGAGTGGAATGATCTGCAGAGTGTGTTTGGCATAATCTTTTAAAGAAGGTCTGGTTTAACTTTGGCAAGTGGAGCCCAAGGGCCAGGAAGTTGGCCACCTGCTGGCTGTCGGCTTTTCCCCTCTCAGTGGGCCAGGACTGGGTTGGAACAAAGGCAACAGGAGACAAGGAATCTGAGTGGCTGAGCTGGAACGCAGCCTGCATGTCTTTCCCTGCGTAAGAGCAAGCCCACAGTGGACTGCAGCATGGCCAGTCACCATGCAAGGTGGGCCAGGTGGCGCTGGCTTTTGCTAGACAGCCTGAGAGAATTGCTTGTGCTTCTACTAGGCGACAGAGGAACCTGCTCCCAAACCCATGCTCGCTCTCCAGTGCCCGCCACCAGGAAATTCATAGATCCCACCAGCCCACCCCAAGAGAGAAATAGTGATTTGCTTCTGAACTCCCTGTCCTGCTGCTGGTCACTGATGCTGCCGTGGTGCGTTCTTGCTCTAGCAGCTACTGATCACTCCAGGTGGAGAAGGGAGTGGGGAGCCCCAGCTGGTGCCCCTTAGCCAGCCTGGTTGCTCAGCCCCTCCTGGATCAACCTCTCGCTGAGCGTCCACAGGGCCTGTGCTGTCTCCTCGTTCTGAGCCTCACTTGAAGGTGTGCAACGGCAGCAGTTGTTGAAGTACATCCCTCCCAGGCCCTCCAGCTCCAAGGCGGCCGCACAGTACACGGTGGTTGCAGCTCCTTGTTGCTGAAAAGACAAAGAAAAGACAACACTGTTGGCGACTTTCTCAAAACAGAGCAGGGCTGGAGCTCAGCAAGGGCTAGGGGTGGGAGGTGGCCTGAAAAGGTGAGGAGTGGAACCTTGTGATTGCTGGGCAAAGGAGTTTTCCCCAAGTCCAACTGTAAAGCCCTCAGGACTTTTCCACACCGTTAGGAACTTACTACTTGAATCCCACATAACACACAGGGTGGCTCTTTCCAGAACAGGAGAAAGAGGGGGCTGGGGCTGCTTCTCTTCTCCAGTTCCTTGCACCTCAAACTCTTGACTTCATAATGCACACAGTGTTACGTGAAGCCCAACATGTTTCTAGAACCATCTATCTGGATCGAATCCACCATTTGGTTTGAGAGGGACTTACCAGGTATCAGAGGGGTGTAGGGCGGGCAGCAGAGTTCTCCCCCGTTATCCTCTGTCCCCAGCTGAGAGTTCCTAACAACACATCCTGAGCACCCCTGCTTCCTGCCACATGCATCTGCCTTGTGTGACCTCTGGACATGTCTCCTTGGCTCATCCTGAACCCTTCTCTCAAATAGCTGTTGCCATCACATCTATAGATGCTGAAGTTGGGGGCTGCTGAGGATTCGCTATAGCCAATGTGGGCTGAGTGTTGATACCTCCATCCCTTCCTGCCACTTCTGGTGCAACTATGGGCAGTGTGGCTAGAGGGGCAGGTGAGGCTGGGGGCACCCCCATCCTCCAGGCTGCTGCTCTCTGTTGGGATGCAGTGAAGAGGGCAAAGAATCACTTCGCTTTGCAAAGCCATAATTAAAAATAATAGGCTGGTCTTCCCAGGCCGACGTGGCAGGGCTGGCTCTAATTTAAGACCCGTCCCACGTGCGTGGCAGCACCTGAGGGTTATTTATGTACCCACAGTCGTGCTCCATCGACTAATTAGCAGGGTGAAGGGAGGGATGGTGGGGAGGGCAGAAAAAGGTATTCGGGGGCATCTGTTAAGAAACACTAAGGGGTTTGTCTGGGAAGTGGGGGGATGGGCATCTGTTTGCACCTAAAGCTTCCCAAGTCCCTGCCCCCCCAACCCCCCAGTGCTGAAACTGTACCCAGACCAAGGCTACTCAGGGGAACAGGTCTGCTGTCTTGGCATCCAGAACACAAAACAAAACCAAGGGTAGTCAAGGCCTTTCTGGGAAGTGGGGTGTAAAGTTTGCATCATTTTAGGCACATGTTATAAAGCAGATTTGGGGTTTGCATATTTAGGGGATTATTTATGGGAGAGGAGTTTCAGTGTCAGCCTCTGAGGTTACTTATGCATGAGTCTGTTTTTGTTTTGTTTTGTTTTGTTTTTAATTTGGGGCAATACCTGGTGGTACTCAGGGCTTCCTCCAGGCTATGCACTCAGAAATTACTCCTGGTAGGCTCTGGGGACCCTATGAAATGCTGGGAATCGAACCTGGGTTGGCTGCTTGCAAGGCAAATGCCCTTCCCGCTGTGTTATATGGGCTCTGGTTTATATGAGCTGTTTTTCCGTCATTCATGAGTCCCACTACTGACTCCGAAGCTATTCTGATAAGACCCCACTTAAAGGATCATGGCCACATTAGCCCCCCTGGCCCCACAACATGGGGGATACAGTCTTGGCCTCATCGGTTTTTTCAAAATTGATTAGCATGTTTCAAAGCTATGGTTATCCATCCTTGTCCCCACACCCCCAGTTTCCTTTCACTAACTTCCGTTCTTCTTCATCCCTAAGCTGAGCCCATGGCCCCAGAACAAAGTAATTTAGAGGGGCTCAGCAGCCTCCTGAGTCTCACACACAGGGCAGAAAGGAATCAGGGCAGCCCCACAGCCATGTGGGAGACTATTGGTGCTCAATGTCCATCCAATGCAGCCATGGCATCCCATGGTTGCCACATTGCAAATCGCACTGGGGACCTTGCAGAATGGTCTGTCCAGGGCTTCCCTTTCAGTTTGCAGCTGCCCAGAGCAAAGCACAGCCAGATGTTCTGCTGTCTTAGCAACGCAGAATGAGGGGAGAATCCAATCAGGACCCCCACCCTTCACACATATCTCCCTGGGGCTCTAATTTTAGATAAAGTGATATTTTTCCTGCTCTCCCCGAGCTCATCCCACTTCCCAAGTTCCAAGGAAAACAAATTAGGCCATTTGGAAGTTCAAGAATGTTCTTCAAACTCAGTGGAAACCCTTTAAAACTCACTGTCCCCTTTGCCAATAAAACCACATATTCCCACAGCCCTGTTGGGAGAGGGTATTTTGCAAACAAACCCCCCTTTTAGTAGGGAGTGGGGAAGCTTGTGCTTCTTTGGGGCTCCCCATAGCTGCCCTCACATTATGGAGCCCACACTTGGCTGCCATGCTCAGAATCAGCCTTGGTGAAAAGCCTGGTTAGTACCAAGAGCTACTTTGCATCCTGTCCCACTGCTCTTATGAGACCTGGTCTTGGTCTTCTCATTCATAACTTTGCTTTTGGAGACACATTTCCAGGAAGGATGCTGACCAGCAAGGTTCACCTCCACACTCTATAGGTGAACCCTGGGCATCTGGCTATGTCCCCCTCTCTGACCCCCACTGTACCCAGTTGGCTGGTATCACCGCAAAGAAAACAGACACTGTCTTATTTCTATATAATGAGGAACCAACTCTATCTTTTGGTCCCAAGCCCACTATCCTTTGAGTATCTCAATGAGTCCTCTAGGCACCAAGAGTGACCACCTCTGTGGGGCATCTTTGAACATGCAGGCATGAAGGTTGCTTCTGAATCTTTGATGGAGGCTCATTAATTAGTTCACAACTGCCCAGTATCAGCACCAGACTGGGCCCCATTAGAAAAATCTCATTCGCTAACCATGCTGATATGTGAGGAAGACACTTGGAAAGTAATGGGGAAAAAGTTCAGAGCAACTTCATCACACTCCAATGATGCAATTGGGGCCTCATAGTGGGAATGAGGGCACCAATCCCTAATTCAGAAAGGATAGAAGAGCTCTGGGAAGAGTGAGATGTCATTAGCCATGTCTCTGGCTGGTATGGGGTGGTCACCATTCAGGTTGATTTGTCATGAGAAAGTAACTATAACTGCATAGTGCAGAAAGCACTGGTCAAAGCTACAGAAACCCCTGGATTAAAAAAAAAAAGAATTGGACCAGAGCAGTGGTTCGGAGCTGTAAGGCATCTATTTGTCTTGCCTGCGCTAGCCTAGGACGGACTGTGATTCGATCCCCTGGCATCCCCTATGGTCCTCCAAGCCGGGAGCAATTTCTGCATGCATAGCCAAGAGTAACCCGACTGTCACCGGGTGTGCCCCCCCCCCAAAATAATAACTTAGCCAGGGGCCAAAATAATAGCACAGCAGGAAGGGCATTTACCTTGCATGTAGCCAACCTGAGTTCAATCCAGGCCATCCCATATGGTCCTCCTGAGCTTGCCAGGGTAATTTCTGAGCAGAGTCAGGAGTAACCCCTGAATGTTGCTGAGTATGGCCCAAAACCAAAATTAAAATTTTTATCCAGAGTTGGTAGGTTGTACACATTTGCTAGTGCTAGGAAATGGGAACTCAGTAGCTCCATTCTGCTGTGGAGAGGAAGACCCTCCTACCTGCCTCCCCAGGGCAGAATTTCTGGACTCTTCACCCATGCCCAAATGTATTTTCTGATCTTGTCACACATTTGCAAGCCTGCCAAAGAGGAGCAGGACATTAATCTTGATAGCATCGGAAAACTACCTGGGATTTGTGTTTGGGGTTTATTTCAGAGGATGTTGGTCATAGGGGTTCATAATTCTCTTTCAGAAATTATTTTTCAGATTTGCAGCACCATTTCCAACAACAACAGCAAAGAGGGTATTTGGAGGGCAGTAGGGGGGGTCTTTGATTTCCTGGCCAACCCTCGCTATCTCCATGATCCACCACTTTTCCAAACCCTCACATTGGGGTGAAAGCAGTGACGGCGCCACTTTTCATCAGCGTTTATTTGATAACTGCTTGCCTTCCATTTGTAGCTGTCAGCACAGAATGCAAATGAATATTGACTCTTAGAAAGAAAAAGGCACCAAGGTTTCTGAGAAACAACAGACAGTAAAAGAAAGCACCCAGAACATGCACGCCCCCTGTGTCAGCCATACCTGGGTTCGCCTTCTCCTAGAACTTACTTTTTGATAAGGACGTATTGCACAAATGCATTTTCTGTTGTCAACTTGACTCTATGTTCACATGCATGCTTTGGGGGAAAGAAAGACTAGATTCCTGTCTTCCAAGTAGATGTAACTATAACAAGTAAAAAACTTTAGACAGTCGAGCACAGATGATTGTCTTCAGTCCAAGAGTTGCAGAAGCATGAAGGATGCTTTGCAGAAGCCCAGGGGCAAAGGTAGCTGGCACAGAAGGTACTAACTGTGGTGAGTAGACCAGGATTGGAACTCCAAAGCAGAGAAGACCAGCTCCTGGGAGAAAATGGGGCCAGGTCTGCTGGTCTGAGTACCTTCCTACGACACAGCGGGGCTCTGAACTGGGCAACGAGAGAAGAAAGGACTTTGCCCACCTTTCAGCATTCCCAGTTACTCATCAGGCAGGGGTCAGTTAAAAGAAGACAGACCACCCCCCAACTGCAAAGACTGAATGTAGCAGAAAAATTCATGCTAGATCCTGGGGGTACAGGCAGGGAGTGTGAGTCCCCTTGCTGCTGGCACCCCCTCTCATCTTTCCCTGGTATCCCCCACTTCTCAAAGAGAGCAAAGCGGGGACTTCAGAGTTCCCCCTCCCAAAACCCCCATGCTGGAGACACCAACCTTCCTCTCAACCAAGACCATGACCATCTCTGAGTCAAAAAACAAATAAAAGTGGCTCCTGAGGGACCAGAGAATCAGCCTGCGAAATTTTCGAGGTGCCCTAATCTCCCTATGAGTGTGGTCAGAGCCAAGGATGCCCCCTTTTCCTCCATTGGGCTGTGGGGAGCACAAACTGGGGACTGCACTGAGAGACTTGGATGCCTGTCAACCAGGGAAGCCAGAGAAGAAAATGGAGGAACATAGTACAAAAGGATTCTGTTTCCCAAAAGGCTATACTTAATTTCTGCAAGAGGGGCCAGTCACCCATGAACAATGCATTTCCTGCAAGCGTGCAGTTGGAGGGCAGAACATGAGGCACTTACAACCTTCCAGAATCATCTAAGGCAGAGAGCTCTTTCCCCATGGACAAGGACCATGATCATCACAGATCAGAAGCAACAGCCTCAGACTGATCCAGCACCTCTTTGTTGCCTGCCTGCCTTAGCAGAGTCTCCCATCTGCCTGAACCTCCCTTTTCCAATCAGCTCTGTCCTCTGCTACGCCAGGCCCCCACCTGGCCCAGGGAGGATGCCTTGGCACAGCCTGCAGGGAAAAGCGGGGGTTAAACTTGTTCCCAGGGGAGAGGTTCAAGGGAGATTTTCCCACTGTTGATTCAGTCCACGAGCTAAATTGAAGTTATATCCAGTTGGATTAACACACAGGGAGACTCTGGCTGCATTTCAGAAACTCCAACAGCAAATGAACTGCGATAAAAAGGGGTGCCTGCTGCTCCAAAGACATGTCCAGACACCCAACTCAAGAAAACTCATGGTCACAGGCTTTTTCTTCAGTGCTCAAAGGAGAAACCACACCCAAACCCTCAAGGACTGACCCAGCTCTACTTAACAATCTGCCTTTGCTTCCTTGAGCTTCCCGTGGTTGGAGGGAAGAGAAAGCCAAATCTGATGTACTGTCTTGGGTTTTCCCAGAGAACACAGCTCTGCCCCCTGGCCCAGTTACCCCATTCCATCCTAATCTTATAAACCATCCAATCCCAAACCCTACAAAGCCTTGACCTACAATGTGTGCTCAGACTCAGATACTACAGGTGGGTTTGGAAATGCACCTTCCCTCCTGGCCTTTATCACCAACAATTCACCTACTCCTGATAGTTTTGACCAGAGGAGTGACATGCACCTTAGCCAACAAGAATCAGTAGAGAATGCCAGGAGAGCTAATACTTACTTTTCAGTGGAGGGACTTGAAAAGAAAGAGGGGATGTTCCCCACAGACTCAGCCAGCAGTGATACCCGGACACAGAGCCAGGAGTAAGCCCAGGTATGACCCAACCCCTTTGCAAAGAAAAACCAGAGTGGTCCTGGGTGAACCCTGAGTCCAATGTTCCATTCTTCACCATCATTATAGAATAAGTTCTTGCACACAATGGCTGTGAACAGTCTGTTTGGGGCAGAGAACAGGGGGACAGGATTGGGTGTTTTCTCCAACCTTTTGCTGCAAAGCTGGCTCAGCAGGATGGAGACCTTTGCTTCCACCTGCTCTTCTAGGTTCCACCACTGACTGCGGCTACTCAAAAAACAAAGGCATTTTTGCTCAACCCCTTCCACCTTTCTCAGGGCTTGTGAGATCTTAAACAAGTTGTGCTGAGCTGGAAGCAGCTACATGGGCCATGTGGGATGCAGAGGGCTACTGCTGGCCACGTCTATGTCACCTTCCAGAGATGTTTCCCAAAGACTGTAGGACTAAAGAATGGAGCTTTTTGTGAGTCATCCCTGATTATGCTATTGACACTGCTTTTGCCCTACCCTGGTCTCCTGGAGTACCCGCAGGACTCAGAGGCATGTCTGTTCAGACACAGAGCCTCATGGGCTGCCTTGGGAATGGGGCAGCAGGTCTCCAAGCCTGTGGCCTGAAACCACTCAGGTTAGAAAGCCATAGTAACTTGCCACTCAAAGGTCTGGGGATGGTTCTGGGGATACCTGGTCAGAGACATTTCCCACCCAGGCTTCCTCCATTTGCTGGGTGTCCAGAGGAGACCAACACACTTGGACTTGTGTGACTTTGAAACTTTGGACATTTTATTCTGTTTCTTTATTCTAGCTCTGTATGCTGTATATAATGGTCTGCATATGCATTTGCCCTACATATTGTGAAATAAACCTTGATAATATTTGCCAGGCAGAATGAATGGTTCCCATTCAAATCGGAAGGTGTGAAGAAGAGTTTGGGGTATAGTTATAGACAGGGACCCCTACCTCTCCTTCTATACAGAATCCTTCTGCCTTGTTGATTCGCTAAGGAAACCCCAAGACTGAGTGGGTGGCAGGGAGGCAAGAATTCAGGGCAACTCCTCAGTAAGCTGCTTGCTTAGTTTTGAAAGACTTGTCAGTTCAAGTTTGAAACGATGAAATTTGTGTATGTATATAATATATATATGTATATTCTACCACATGGAATGAAGAAAGGCAGGCAAATTGGGGGATAAAAAACCCCACTGGATCTTCCAATGGGGCCATGATGGGGGATGGCAGGTGAATTTTGCCCCCCCTAAGCTGCAGTTACCAGCTCAGAGGTGAGATTTAGCCTGGCCCACCACGTCCGGCCATGTCATCTGTCTGAAGCCAGCCTGTCTGTGTTCAGTGTGTAAGTTATTATTTTTTTTAGAGAGAGAGCTTCCTCCTCAAACAGATCATTTCTCAGGCTCCAAGACGCTGGCCTGGTTAATATTTCATTTAGAACATACTGTGGAGAGTGTCTCATTTATATCCCTTCCATAATTAATGGTGAGAGCAGAGATGCTGGCCACTCCACACAGAGGCATCTCCTCACAGGGGTCGACAGCTAATGAGAAACAACAGATATTTCATTCACCAGCAGCTCGTTGCTAGTTAGTAGAAATGATTACACGTGCTCTTGCTTTAATTGCCAGGGTAAATAATTCTGCCTCAGTGCCCGGGAACATTCAAAAGCACTGGATACAAGTAGGCAAGAGATAAAAACCAACACACACACACACACACACACATACACACAAAATCGCCTTGATTATGCAATACCTTAGCATAGAAAGCCACCAAGATATGTCTTCTAGTTTCTTTCTTTTTGGTTTTTGTTATTTTTTTCCTAATCGCATTCTATCCTGCACATATTCTCTAAATATGCCTGTGCTCACTACTCATTGACTGTATTTTAGGAAATACAATTAGGCTGCCTTTCTCTTCCTCTCCGTAGGCTGTAAATAACTGGAACCCTCTCTCCCTATGTAAATATATGTAAATATGAAAGAGCTCTGCATGTGGAGATTCTAGGCAATTCGGGGACTTTTATAATCTGAAGGCATGGACTTGAGCTGGTTAGTTAAAAGGAGGGGAAAATATAGCTTTCTCGAACTCTTTCAAGCTGAATAGACATTAAAGATTACTTCCTAGACTGCTGTGGCTGCTGTTGTTTTTCTTTTCTTTCCGGGTCAGGACTCACACTCCTCCCAGGAAAGACTTTCCCCTGAGAGCCTCTAAACTCAGGACAAGGGCCACTATCTGCTTTGGGTTGACACAGGATTCTCAGACCCATCAAATACAACTTCAGATTTTTCTAGCAAACCCAATGGAAGTCTAATTATTTCCTGATTTTTTGTTCTACATTCATCCTGGCACAGGGTATTTGATCTCTTGATCCTGACAGACCCATTTCAAAGATGCAGAAATGGTGACCAAGCAAGGTGAGTGCTAGCCTAAAATCACATGACATTTCTCCCAAATTAGAATCTTTCCTACACACCAAGAATCAGTGAGCTAATTGTAGTGGGTCAGAACATGAATTTATCAAACTCTGGGGGATTAGATTGTTTCTCTCACAGTAACTCAAACCAGCCACATTGGCTGGGAAAGCAGCTGTAGCCATGGACACATGCATGAATGTGTCTGTGTTGCAATAAAACTTTATTTACAAAAGCAGGCAGGGGGCCAGGGGTGACCAGGCTGGTCTCCCTTGCCAACCTCTTTGCTTCACCTTGTCAGCAACTTGGCTCTTTCTTGACATGAGGCCATTCATTTCCCAGGTCCCTTTCGAGTGTGTTTATGTGGTTGATGGACTGGGGAGATTATTTGATCAATTTAAAATTTCCCATCTCTTCCCTGCAGGTAGCCACACTATTTGTAGAAATCATGAGATAATAAGGAGGCGCACATCAATGAAATCCCTGGAGCTGATAAATCAAGCTGTCTGCCTCAGACAAATCTCATTGCCAGGTTTCAATTTAGCCCACTTTTTGTTTCCTAAATGGGCATGTATGAAAGATGAAGTTTAAAAAAGAAACCAAGGAAGAAGAAATGGGGCGACACTCTTCAAGGAGGGGAAGGAGGCTATTACCTGGGGTTGCCATGGGAACCAAGCAACACAAGCAACACGCAAACTTTTTAAGGGTTGCAACACAAAGTCCTGCGTTTGAAGATGTTTTCTCTCCCCAGTCTGATGCTCCGCTGTAAATGCATTAATTGACAGTTTCCTTCGGGACTTTGTTCTTGAAGTTTCCAAACTTAATTTGATGGCACGAGGCACACGCTTGCGGCCTTGAAGCTGTTGCCATGCTACATTGGGGCCTCAGACAGGCGAGCCAGCCGTGCTGGCATCATGCAGGAATCTAAGCCTGCAAGGCCCAGGCAATGCCAATCCTTTCTCCCAGGGAGTTTTCCTTTTTTTAAGGGCCTCGCCTTGAGAAGGAAGGACTTGGTGCTCTAACCTCTATAGGAACCAAAATCAATATCCTTGTGTCTGTCCAGGAGTCCTGAAGGGAGCATGGGAGAAGGAGTGGGAAGAGAAGGAAAAAGTGGGTGTGCCTATAAATTGGGGGTGGCTTGGGGGATCAAGTATGAGAGTGGGAAATCCTCAAATTAGAATGGGAAATCGTACTCAAAACCTTATCTGGAGGCTGGAGTAATAGCACAATGGGGAGGACATTGGCCTTCCATGCAGCCCACCCTGATTTGATTCCTGGCATCCCATAGGGTCTCCTGAGCCTTCTAGGAATCATTCCTGAGTGCAGAGCCAGGAATAAGTAACCTCTGAGTTATTATCAGGTGTGGCCTCCCAAAAACAGAACAACAACAACAAAAAATCTCATATGCCACTTGGGGATCCCTCTCTCAAGACATTGGTGGGTCCTGTTTTCAGGGCTGGGTGGACAGAGAATAGAAGGTGGTTTGTGTTACATCAGTGTCATCAGAGGTACAGACCTCAGGTCATTTAGGTTTGGGGGCTTCCTCCCAGGAATTCAAGTGGCTTCAGATGAAACATCAGAGAGACAACAACCCAGGCCCGACTCAGCACCCAGGTCCTGAATCTGCCACACTGATATGGGAAGAAGGAAAGAAGCAAGGTGTATGTCAGGGGGTATGTAGAAGATGGCTCAAGGGGCCACGGGAACCCCTGCTTTGCAGCAGGAGGCTCAGTTCTATCTCCAAGACACTGCAGTAATCCCACCAACCTTTGCTCCCCCCACCAAGCACGGACCCCAAACAGGAATGGAGATAGGAGAGTGTGAAGTTGGCTTCCCTCTGACCATGGTTCTGACAGGCGCAGGTCTGCAGGTCAATAATCACCCTCAAGGGGCTCTGCTCTGGTTACTGCTGCTCTCACACACTGGATATTGTGCACAGCCCTTAGTGCTTAGAGAAGGCGTCTGGTTGGCTTTAGTACCTGCACCCTGCTTACACCCTCCTATGCCCCACTCACACCCTACTAACATCCAACTCACACCTGCTCACCCCACTCATCCCCCAATTCATTCACACTCTAAAGTAAAAGAGGCAGCAGCATCTCACCAAACTCATCAGATCCCCAAACCTCCAGCTCCTGAGTCCAGGCTGGACTTCGCAGAATTTAGCACCCCCACAGGAAGTACCCTCAGAATGGCACCTGCTATTCTCCCTGCCCAACCCTGCCCAACTCAGCCTGTTCTGAGGTTCCTCTGACTTCCATTTCCTTGACACTATAGGAGGCATCTGCCACCCACCGAGCTCCTAGCCCAGTCTCCCCTCCTGACTGCACCCCATCCCCGAGATCCAGAAGGGCCTCCCCAATAATCTCAAATGCCAGTCTTTATGGCAGCTTCTAGGATAGCCAATAGCTGGGGGATTTTGAGAACTTGGGGGACTCCATACCTGGTGTGCCATGTGGGGTGATGACATGGTAAATGCAGAGAGCACCAAGAAACTGAAAGGAGAGGAATTAACAAGCCATTTGGTGTCAGACACACTCTGGATGAATCAGCTGCGGAAAGCCCTGCTTGTCTGATCTTTCTTTCCTTCAGACTTGGTACCACAGAGACAGTACAGCATGCATGGCACGGGCCTTTCATGCAGCTGAACCAGGTTCTGATCCCCAGCATCATCTGTGCTTTTTCCTTGAACACTGCTGGGTGTGACCCCCAAAGCTAAAAACATCAACAACCAAAATCCCAAGTAAACAGAATGAAGCAAGGCTCAGAGAATTCTCAGGGGCTCAGGGGAAAATATTTCAGTACACTGGAAGTCACATAAACAATACAGCCTGGCCAAACTGTTTCCCTTGCAAATCATTGTTGCTGTGGTTTTAACACAGCTTTCTGTATGTTCTGAGTCATATTAAAACTGCAGTGCATGAATGCTTCTCTCTTACTCTCTATACAGACACACAAAACATACATATTTGATCACCCCAACAAGCTTCAATAAAATAAACTGGTTATTACTCCCCACTCCTAAAAAACAGAGGCAAGGAGGGATTGGATCTTCAATTCTTCACAATGAGTCAGGAGCAGAGGTGTGTTTTGAACCTATGTAATCTCCCTCACTCCAAGAGCCCTACTAGTCAATGGGCCAGAAGCTCAAACAAGGTACTCAGCTTGGTGCTGTAGCACTTTTCTTCTACCCCTGAACTTGGCCTTTCCAGCCAGGCCTGGTCTCAGCCCTGCAGAGGACAGAATGAAGGTTCAGAGAGATAAAGCAACTTGCCCAAGGATACATAGTGCAGGAGGTGCTCAGGAGGGATTCAGGGAAGGTCTGGGGGTTCCCCAGTTCAGGGTCAAGTTCAGGCTCTTCTCACCTTTTTCTTTCCTTTTCCACTGAGAATAAGCAGAGGGGGTGGATCCTGAGTAGGAAATAAGAGGCGAGGCCCAAAAAAATTAATAATTCAAAAATGAGGGAGGAAGGCAGTTTTCTCATTTAGAGTCACAGTGAGTGGATCACTTTGCTGCCCCAGAAAAATCCCTCTATGTGAACCTTCTCGCTCTGTTTTAGGGGTCATGACCTCACCTTCTCTCCCACCTGTCCCCTCAAATGGGCCTGCCAGCACCCCATTTGCCAGTAAGATTTGTTCCATCCACGATTCTGCCTTTTAATGCAAGGCCTGACGCCACGAGGATCTATGGCACCAGAAGAGGAGTGAATGAAGAAATGAATGAATGAATGAATGAATGAACGAACAATCCAAGAGCTGTATGGGGCACTTGCTGCCCCCCTCTTTCACCCAGAGGGATGCGGATCTTGGAAATGACTCACCCGCGGTGCCCCAGACTTTAAAAATACACACACGTTCCTTATTGGAAATGGCAGCTGCCGAAGCCCAGCTCTCTGCCCCCTCTGAGTACACGAGGTGTTAACTACATTATCTGGAAATACCCTATGACTAATTCCCCATCCTTATCGCCGGGAGAAGAAAATTGTCTTGGGCACGGATGGCCCAGATTCCCGGTCAGTTTATGTAAGGCCGTTCAAGTGATTGCGGTAGTTTAAGCCATTTTTAGCTTCAGTCACCTGATGTGTGTGAGCCCAGAAAACTTGAGCTTTTCTCCCTCAAAGCTCCTCTTCGGGCCACTCAGTTTGGTTCAGTGACTTACAGCCACCGAGAGAACATCTCTCCTGAAGAAAGACTCCTGAAATAAGTACTTGTCTACTAGACTCTGCATTTTTGCTTTTTTAAATAGAACCATTTATGTCTTGGATGTTTCTCTTCTCTCTCCCTCTGTTTTATGCCCTATGATGTCAAGGAATGGGGGTCCAGAAGTCCATATTTTTCCAGGCCATGGTTGGGGTAGGGTGGTATTTTTGTTTCTGATGTTTTTTGGCTTGTTTGTTTTGGGGCCACACCTGATAGTGCTCAGGGGTTCCTCCTGGTTCTGCACTCAGGAGTCATTCCTGGTGGTACTTGTGGGACCATATGAGATGCTGGGGATGGAACCTGAGTTGGCCAGACACAAAGCAAGCACTCTACCTACTGAACTATCTCTATGGCCCTGGTGGGGTAGTAATTTTGATCATGATACCATTAGTGGTTTTATAGATCAAAAACTTTCTGGCCAAATCCAAATTTGATAGAACTTTCTCCAAATCCTATGTGTCATGGGCTCTAGGACTGAGCAAGGCTGAGCTAAGATCAATTTTGAAGTAAAAACAAAATTCTTATTAAGTAGCAGGATGGGAGATTTTTATTTACTTAGTGCTTCTATTTAGGGAATGGCATCTATGTCTGGAGAGATTGTACAGTAAGAAGGGCTTTTGGCTTGCATGCCATGACCCCAGTTTGATCTCCAGCACCAACTACGGTCCTCTGAACACTGCTAGGCGTGATCCCTGAGCACAGAGCCAGGGATAATTCTGGGAACAGTCTGATGTGGTCCAACACTGAACTCTTCCCCTCTACGAAGAAAAGAAAGAATAACCATAGAAAAGTGAGTTAAATCTTAAGACAGGTTTGTCAAATCTGTGTCCCAATTCTACTCATGGGCTCAAAGACCTTTCCCCTCAAAACAATTTGATTTTCCCTGCTACCATCTAAGCACCTTGCTCCAGATGCCTCACTTTTAATTCACAATACTGTCTGAACATGCCAGTCAAGAAAAAACTGAACCATCCCTTAAAACCTCAGGAACCCCTTCTACCCTCATTCAAGTGTCCTGTCCTTCTGCATGAAGGGGCAGGAAGCAGATTTCTCAGGCTCTTGGTTTGCCTCTACTCCCCCTGCTATAGTAGAACACAAACTGTGAGAACACTCCACTAACTCATGGTGTGATAGAGCTCCAATATAACTTTATTGGTCAAGACATTAGCTTCTTGGCCAGCAGAACACCATGGCTGGCTGTCCCACCTCCCCCCCTCAAACTCTCAGTTTCCTCCCTGAAGGAACATCACTGACTTCCATGCATCTGCAAGCCAGGAATATGTGCTTCTCAGGCCCCACTCTAGGAGTGAGGTGAGGTTGGGCCCAAGGGCCAGAGGCAATTTGCTAAACTGCAGTCTTTGGACTTCTAATCCAGACTTTGGACTTGAATCTCTGCCTGAGGCTGGAAAATAGCGCAGTAGGTAGGACTGTTTGCCTTGCACTTGGCTGACCTGGGTTCAATCCTGGTGTCTCATAAGGTCTCCTGAGCCTGCCAGGAATAACTTCTGAGTGCAGAGCCAAAAGTAACCCCTAAGTGTCACTGAGTGTGCCCCCAAACAAAACAAAAGAACCCTTGCCTCATGGTCCCACCTTAATTCTTGTGACTTTTCCCCATAGAAAAATAACTTGCTCTGGAAGCTTTTAGGGAAACACAGTAGAAGTTATTTGCAGGGAAAGATAAGGAAGCAATCCAAGTGCTCTCAAATTTGTATATTCTAAACTGCCAGTCCCTTCCAGGGTGTTCTCCAAAGTTTGAGAGAATATAATAACATCCATATGACAAGAGTAAAATCACCTGTGATTAGCGCATGCAAGAGACCTCCCCAGCAGCCTCCTCATGTTCTGTGGATCAGTCTGAGGACAGCCATGACTAGCAGAAGAGCAGAACTCAGTCCTTTCCTGACCTGGCTCCCAGCCATTTCTTTTAGCTAACATCTACCATTAGAAAAGATGCAAATCGGGGCCGGGCGGTGGCGCTAAAGGTAAGGTGCCTGCCTTGCCTGAGCTAGCCTTGGATGGACTGCGGTTCGATCCCCCGGTGTCCCATATGGTCCCCCAAGCCAGGAGCAACTTCTGAGCACATAGCCAGGAGTAACCCCTGAGCGTTACCGGGTGTGGCCCAAAAACCAAAAAAAAAAAAAAAAAAAAGAAAAGATGCAAATCATGTCCCTTGGATATGAATGGGACATACTATGAATAACTGCTCTGTAAGAAATACACTTTCTGGGATGAAGGAGGTAGCTTAGGGACCAGAGCCAGATGCTTTGCATGCAGAAGGCTTCAAATCTATGCTTGGAATCTTATGGTCCCAGGCCCCCAAGCCTTGCTGGATATAGATCTTGGGGCCTCCAGCTTTGTGGGGTTCAAGCATTGCCCACTGGACTGAGCATTGGATCATCTAGCCTCAGCCTTCCCCCTGGGTGGTGTTTAGAACCTATCTTCTTAGAAGCCTTTCTAATGTGTCCGTTGGTTTTTCTGAGCATTTGTGCTATTTTAGAAGATTCTGGATCATCCGTGTTGGAACCAGACTGGAACTTCCAGCTCACCAATGTTTATGCAAAAAAAAAAAAAAAAAAAGGAAAGAAAAAAAGAGAAAACCTTACAACATTCTCTCTAAATATGTCTATTTCTTCTTTCCCTTTTCACCTACTCGTCTCTGTCAACTCTCCTAACATTGAATCCAAAAGCTTTTCCACTATGTGTCACAATATAGATTTGGATGCAATAAAGACTGTAATTATTGAGCATTTATGAGAAATAATATTTTCCCTCTGGTGCGTGTTAGCTTGGCTGTTCACGTGCGGGTGTGAATACTAATAGGCCTGCAGCTTACCTTGGCGTTGCACCTGCAAGAGAAAAGCATGAGAGAAGGGAGAGGCCAGAGTGCAGGGCTGGGCCCAGGATACAGCCAGGCTAGTGCTGTGGGTCTGTGGAGCCACACACATGGATTCAGAAATCAAAGGTGACAATTTGCTTACAGGATTGAAACACTCAGGCCTTTGTGCAGCGACACTTGGAAAACCCAACACAGGCTCAAGCAAACATGAGTTCAAGAGCTCCATTGGGCAGACGGCCGAGATAAGGCTGAAATGCTGCCTAAACACTCAGCTCTGAGTTCTAAGGATGGAAAACAGGCAGAACAGAAGGAAAATAGAGCCTTGGAGCCCAAGCACCATTGGTAACTCCTCCACAAAGTGTGTTTAGCTAAGTCCCCTTCCAATTGCCTGTGAGAAATGAGGCTGGGAAATCTTTGATAAGATCAGAGAGTCCAGGAGAACGTGTCCAGTGACTAAAAACAGCAGCAGACATGTGCCAGAGAAATAGGCCTTTGCCAGGGCACTGCAGCGAGGAGGCCAGTTCTCCAACCACAAATCCCAGCCTGGCCCAGCACCTGTCTCCCCAACATTTCCTCCTGCATGCCGAGGGCAAAATGTTTCCATTTTTATTGGCCTTCAACTCCCCTAACTTCTTGGCACTCTGGCTCCCTCTTTCCCTCGGAGTTGCGTGATCTTGATCCAAGGCTTCCATACAGTTTGCAAGAGAAGGAAGAGAGACTGGGCAGCCAGGCAACCTCCTGCCTCAAGGTACCTGATTCCTCTGCCAAAGCCCTCTCCTCAGGCAAGGGGTCACTGGTTTGGGTCCCAGCAGCACTGGGAGTGCACTCACTGGCTGTCAGAGAGGAGTCCCCCAACCTGGCCGATTGGCCCTGAGATTAAGGGATTCTGAGTCACTTCCTATAGATCTGCCCTTCGCGTCCCTTGAGGGCCTTTCTGTTTGTCATAAGCAGCAGTATTTGGGGGTTACACCTAGCTTTGAACTCAGAATTATTTCTGGCAGGCTCTAGAATCATATGGAATGCTGGGAATCAAATCAAACCCAGGTCTGCTGTGTGTAAGGCAAACACACTATCTGCTGTGCTATCTATCACTCCAGTCCCCTGCTAAGCTTTTTTTTTTTGCCTCAGAACTAGTAATTCATACACTATTTCATAAAAATCTGCAGAAAGACCTAAATTTACTGTAGACAGGTGATGAACCTAAGGCACAAAAAGATCCATAACTTGCCTCTATACACTTGGGGGAGGAAGTATCAGAATGGGAACCCAGGTTTTCCAGCTCTAGAATTCCAACTTTTCACCACAATGCTACCTTAAAAAAACATAAAACAAAACAAAACAAAACAAAACATAAAACACAACACACGCATGCATACACACACAAGTATACACATTAGAATTGGCCCTGCTCATTACCACCCCGCAACCATTTCCCATTCCAATCAAGACTCTCATACCTGTCCTAGGAGACTCGGAGAAAGCCCCCTTACCCCAGAAGATGTGTATTTAAACAAAGCACAGATGGAAAATAGTGGTTCATATAGGGAGTGTGTGGATGAACTAGACTGGCTGGGATTCTGGGTGGCCCCTAAACAGCATAGAGCGATCAGTGCCAGTGAGCCTGAATACCCTGTAAAGACTGGCACCATCCCTTATCTCAGAGACACCCCAAACCCATCCATACTACTGGTACCCTAATGGGAAATGTGGAAACGATCTCAAGATAAAATTAAGGCAAAAAGAAATCCACCCCCTTATTTCCCAGAAGCAAAGTGTGAGGATCCCTAGCCTGGCCAGTGCTCCTCTTTTTGGGGGAGGGGGTGATGAGGGAGGTAGAATGTTCCCCGAGGTGTCCTTCAGCTCATCACAACTTGTCTGCTGCAGAATCCACAAGCTGCCCCAGGCTGGTTGGAATGTTCTCTAATGAGCTGTGGTCAGGTTCAATGCAGCTTTCAGAAAAAGCTGCTGTTGGTCAAGTTATATTAATAACGTGGCTCCATCCCGGCGGGGGATGGAATTAGTCGGCGGGTTTGTGCTGTGGTTTGTAAAGTGCTATGCTTGCCCCAGGTGGGAGAGGTGGCACAGCCCTGCGATGCCCTGTTTGCAGTCAGTGATTCCAAAAGCATCTCCATGGGGCTGGAGAGAAAAGAAGCACAGCAAAGAAGGCACTTGCTTGGCAAGCAGTTGACCCAGGTTTGATCCCCAGTACCGCACAGATGTCCCCTGAGCACTGCTTAGAGTGGTCCCTGAGCACAGAGCCAGGAAAAAGCCCTGAACTCCACAGGGTGTGGCCCCAAAGTGAAAGAAATGAGTAATACATCAAAGATTTCTCCTTCTGTGATCTCTGCCCCGGTGACCCCACTTCTGGAATCCAAATAGGAAGAGGGTCAGGACGAAAGATGTTCATCTCAGCATTATTTACAGATACAAAGAATTAGAAACCACTCAAGGAATCCTTGAGAATGATATAGAATTCAGACTTCGTTACAAAGTCTGAAGAGGTATTCTGTAGCCAGTTTTTATCTAGATATTTCTTTATTTATTTTGGGCCACACTCAGCAGTGCTCCAGGGTTACTCCTGTTTCTACACTGAGAGATATCTGCTGGAGGGGTTCAATCGGATGCCAAGGATGGAACTCAGGTTGGCTGCAGGCAAGGCAAGCACTTGACCTGCTGTACTAGCTCACTGGCCCTGTAGTCAGTTCTGAAAAAATAAAAAGAAAGAAAGAAAGAAAAACTTCACACAGAGTTTTGGAGACGATGAGGAAAATATGCGTCTGCAAATATCGTGTACAAACGCAGCATAACCAATTTCTGTCATCTCCACTTTGATCCCAGAAATCCCCCTTAACGATTGAGCCTCTAAAATTCAAACCAACAATGTATTTAATGTTGTGCTTGCAACTGCAGATTGCTGTCATAATAGCCAAAACCTGAGAACTGGAGTAACTAGCAATAAGAGAACATGGAACTGGAATAGGGTTCTTCCATGACAGAATGCTGAGTATAATTATTAAATAAAAGTTGTGGCCTTTGTAGGTGCTATGAATGTAGTGTGGAAACAAAGAAAGTCTCTCAATGGTGGTCAGAACATTGTTCAAGAAGACCAGGCACATATGTGCTCATATTTCCACCCATAGGAACATGCTGACTCCATCCCCATAGTGCATATGAGTGCCGTGCGCATAACCAGGCAAAGGAGTCAAACTACCACATAGCTATAGGGTCCAGGTGTTATATAGATAATTTTGACTGGCTTCTGGTCATTTTGCTTGACTTCCACCATTTTGATTGACTTCTGCCATTTTGCTTAACTTGTTTCAATAAGCATGCAGGAACTCAGTAATCTACTCCAAAGTGTATAATACACTAAAAATATATAAGTCTGGTGTACCATATATGATCATTTTCTCTACTATCTAAAACTCCTTGTGCCTGCACTGAGGGAGAATGCTACAGAGAAATGCTCTTTTTGGTCCTTGTAGATAGTTCTAAAATTAGTCTTGGTTTCTTTTATTTTTAATTATTTTTTCCATTTTCAAAATTTTCTACCTTGGAGATGACATCTGTATTGTTTTCCTAATCTAAATAATTAAAGATGGATTGAAAAATGTACCTTAGGGGGTTGAAAAGATAGCACAGTGGTAGGGTGTTTGCCTTGCATAAGGCCTATCCAGGACTGACTGTAGTAAGAATCCCAGCATCCCATATGGTCCCCCATGCTTTCTAGGAGTGATTTCTGAGCCCAGAGCCAGGAGTAACCCCCTGAGCACTGCCAAGTGTGACTCAAAAACCAAAATAAATATATACACAAATAAATAAATAAAAATAAAAAAAAAGTAAAACATATCTTGGGGTCAGAGCAAAAATGTAGCAGTTAGGGTGTTTGACTTGCACACCGCCAACACTGATTTGATCTCTGGCATCCGAAATGATCTCCTGAACCCACCAGGAGTAATAACTGAATGCAGAATCAGTAATAATCCCAACACTGCCAGTGTGGCCCAAATATATATTTTAAAAATGAAAAAAATTGCAATTCAAATATAGAAAGACAGGGAGGAAGGAGGCAGAGAAGGAGGGAAAAAAGAGAGAGGAGAAAAGAAGACAATACAACTGGAGCAACTGACCCGTGACTGGCCTTCATGTCTCTCCATGTCTTCTCTAAGGAATCAGGGCTCTGACCTCTGTTTGCTGCTATCCGAAGGGGCTACCCCAGGGCCTGGAACCCACACAGAGCTTCCTGTAGTGCTCAGCTGAACCTGATTAGAGATCCAGCAACATGTGCCCCGCATGGTTTATGTCAATTCTAGAGTGGGTGAAACCCTCTGGAATTAATATCTGATGAAGGAATAAAGCTGTTAACAGGACAGATTTATAGTATTCAAATGACTATTGATCCATTCCATACACAACTCATAAAAACCTGCCTTGCGTGACCTTCCACCCTGTGTGCGCTTAAGCAAATTATCTCTAATAAACAAGTATGATGAGGACCCCAGGAAAATGTCAACCTATAAATTACCCATCTCGCTCTCTCTCCTCCCTCTCTCATGGCCACTGCCCCCAATGCTCTCTTCCACAGAAAGCTGGGAGTTAGGGACCCAACCTCTGTTTGGAAGGACTTAAAGATCAAGTCTCAGCATGCCCTAAGCTGTGGGTAATCCTTCATCAAACCAGCCCTATGAGGGGGTTCTGTCTCTCCATGACCAACCTCATATGATAACCATTGACCAAGGGATATGGGAAACTGGGCAGTGCTATGGGGTGTAGAATAAAGCCAGGGGCAGAGCCCCCAAATCAGTACCATAGGTGTGATTTGTACTTCTTTACCAGTTAGACTTTGGGTAAGTCCTAGGCCCTCTCCATGGCAACCAAAGTCAAAGCAAACAAAGCAAAAGGTAGAGGTTCTGTCCCCTCCAGTGACCTTCCCTGACCTTTGACACTTGCTGAGTTTGCTAAAAACACTGACAATCCAGGAAACACCCCCAAGGAAGCAACAGCACCAAGGTTAGGATCCCAAGTTGCCCCCAATTTTGCAACTGAGATCTCAGCCAAGAGAAAGAGAGTTTAGGGTGTGCCTAGAAGTAGGGTCACATGCTTACATGGTCACTTCCTGTCCCTATTCCCACCCATCCACATCTGCAGTCTTCTCTTCCCCTACATCTTGCCAGCCTTGTTCTGGAAGATTTAGGTTTCCTGATGGATTTAGGGCCCTCACTGAGAGACAGCTCCATGCGGCACAGTGAATGAGCACTAAAGATGCATGGATGTAAATCTGACTCACCTAGTAAGCCCAAGGCAGAGGAAGCACTGGTGAGGAGCACTGAATATCTCCCTGATTCCTGTTATAGACAGCCCCTTGGGAGCCAAGCACTAGGCTGGCAAGCTCCTATTTCAGTGAGGATGGGGTGTTGAAAGGCAGGTCCTGCAGCTTGCAAAAGTGATTTTTTTTTCAGGGCAAACAGGACTTCCCAAATTGTATTCAATGTTCAATAACTGGGTGGTTCATGCAAAATAAGGATGTACCCTAAGGAGCTGTACACAGTAAGGTTCATGTGGTACCAGGGGTTGGATGAACAGGAATTTGGAGGCTGAGACCATAAATTGGCTCAACTGAATAATTGTTAGGCTAAAGAAGATTTATCAGGAGTTGAATCCTAGATGTTTGAGCTAACTAGAGAAGGTGGTTCAAGGCAAGGGTCTGAGGATGTAGAACCCTACAGTGCCAGGGATACAGGGGATACATGGCAAAGCCTCAGGGATTTCCATAATTGCACCCTGTGATGCTGAGAGGGACCATGCCATGAGTGACATGTATGAAAGGCTGTCTAGCACCTTACCCCCATCTCCTTTCTCCAGTCCCAGGTACCGTCTGTAATATCTAAAGTCCAAAGTCCTCAACTGAGAGACTGAGACCCACCTACTGTTTGAGGTGTCCAAGTTTTTTGGAAAGCACCTCCCTTCCCCATCTCAGTTCATTTGCATGTGGTCTGAGACATTTCCTTTATGTGCCGAAGTGGCAGGTAGGTGGGATTAGCGGGTTTGCCAATCTGAACGAGTTACTAGCCATCACTATAGCACACTTCCCGCCCTTGTGCAAACATAAAACCCAGGATTCTGGAGGTGAACTCCAATCCTCACATATCACTATAACATGGGATCCACAAGGGATGCAGATGTGGCTTGTCTCTGACACCCTGGATGCCTCTCTCTCCCACCCTTTTCCAAAGGAGAGAGCCAGGAAATGCATGTGGGGTTAAAAATTAGAAGGCGAGTGGAGAGGAATTTCGGGGAGCAGTAATGACACCATCAAAGCACAGCCAGGGCTGCTTTTAGGAGCTTGACCCCAGTGAGGGAGTTGGCCTGGGGGATGAATGTCCATTGAAACCCTTCAAGGGGAAGGAGAGTAGGTCAAGAAGGGAAATGAATGACAAGTGGAATAAGTTAACAGGGGAAATCTCATCCAAAAGGAGGCCAAGCACGGAATAAATGGTGTAGAAGTGACAGTGGCTTGGCGGCAACAGACCCCGCTGCACTCGGGGCTGATAAGATCCAGCCCATGTCAGTCCTCAGCCATTTCTGCACTTCAATGTGAACTTTACCGACAAAGGGTGTCGGGACGCAGCCAAGGGGAAATGAGTGGCGCGAAAGGACTTGTGCACGGAGTGTGAAGCCATTTCAGTTTTATATTCGGAAGGACTTGGTAGGTGATCCCACGAATGCAATTAGGCCTACCTAATAAAAGCGACATATGCTAAGACAATTAAAAGATTTTATTAGACAGCGACTCATTGTATTTCAGCCCAGGCTGGAGGAGTGGAGCTGGGGTGAGGGAGAAGGGGGACTGAGAAAAAAGGGGAGTCCAAGAGGACCAGTAGACGGGGGACAATACACAGAGAGAAGGTGAGTGATCCCATGGCTCCTTCCTAGGGGTCTTTGCAACTTGCACAGGACCCATGCAAAAGTCCAAAGTTTTACAGCCTAAGAATATAGGAGTAGAAGGCCTTGTCTTCTGTAGCCCCTGGAGTCTGGGGGACTCAGTATCAAAGTGGGGGATCCTCTCAGTATGCACACACACTCACACACACAATGTCAAAAAAGGAAAGAGCATATTACTCGAATCAATGTTCAATGACTGGGTGGCACTTGTAAATTAGGGTTTCCCCTAAGGAGCTGCACACAGAAGGGCTCATATGGTGACAAGGGATGGACAAGCAGGAATTTGGGGGTTGGGGCACAGAGATGGGTAAAATAGGTTGTACATGGGTAACTGTTAGGCTGGAAAAGATTTGTCGTGGGGAAATCCCGGATGTTTATCTTTATTACAATGAGATGAATCTACTCAAGTCATGGGTAAAGATAGCTGTGCCTTTGCATGTACACAGCACACAAAACATGCAAACAGGCATACATAGGCACACACACACACATACTTGGAGCAAGGAAGGCATGGAGTGTCAGTCAGCCCTAGCATGGGGCCATGAAAGTACCTGATTCCAAGAAGAATAGAATCTCCACCTGCTCCAAGTACCATATCTCAGAGCAAGGCTCCAGCTCGACGAGCAAGGAGCAAATGTTTATTAAGGTCCTTCCTCTGTGCCAGGGCCACAGTAATAGTGCTGTCTGATCTCAAAGAGAACGCATGTTCCTGAGCAGAAGGACAGGCCTGGAGGTCAAGTGTGTGTAGGCTGAGGAGGGCTGTGCGCTGGGAGAACATGATCTTTGAACAATTCTGACGTCTGTTCTTTCTGCACCATGGCAGCTGCATTTATCACACATCTTCTGGATGCCAAGTGCTAGGCAAGGCCCTAGGAGATGTTTCTGGTCTCCAGAGACACATGTCAAATGGGTAAAATAGCCAAGGGAGGGCAGGGTGAGGGCAGAGAGAGAGCTCGCCATAGTCCATGGTTACCTACCCGGGGCCCACGTGGATGCAGCCCTGGCCTCCACACCTGCTACCTGGTGACAGATCACAATCACGCGCCTGCCTGGGAGGAGAGGGGTGGCTGGGAGCACAGGCATGGCCCCCCTCCACCACGCTCAGCAGAAGCTGCTTCCTAAGAGCCGGGGCTGACCTCTCTGACTCATGGCGCACGGCCAGCTGCATTTGCAACCCAGTCTTGCGCACACGGCAAAACACAGGAAACCATCTCAAAAGGACAGGCTCCTTTAGCTTCCTGGGATTTTAGGGTTTAAAAGCTTCTGGGGTCGAGTTTGTTTCAGTACATTTTAAAGGGATCTGAAAATTGGTTCAGCTGTCAAAGACATCAGAAAGCCAGTCTCCAAAGGAGCTAAACAACTCAACGGTTGGTTTAAAAGCACCCAACAGAGTGAACTGAGTGCGGAAACAGGGAGAGAACATCCACCAATGTTTTGCTAAAGAGCAAGATGGTATCCAAGCTTCGGGCTGTTCAAGGAAGCCCAGCCACCCTGTGGCTGACCCCAGCCCTGAGTGCACCTGACAATTTTGTCATTCCATGGCAAGTCAGAACCCACTGCTCAAGTGCCTGTGGGACATCCTGTTCATTGGATAAAAGATGAGGAAAATCACAAGCCCCTATCCCCCTTCCTCAAAAAGGTGGAGTTGGAAAGGAAGTAAAGAATGGAAAGAATGGGTGGAGTGTTAGATTATACCTTGTTTCACCCAAAACAAAGATCATCCCAAGTATCTATTTGTTTACAAGTTGGTTTTATCCCAAAGAAGAGATTGTCTTATATGTAAAACTGGGCAGGACAGACTTAGGATAGCCTGAACTATCTGCCCTTATCTGTCTTTATTCCCCTACCTGGGGATGTCTCTGTACTCAATAAATACGACTATACTTGTTTCACCCTCAGCCTGGTTTGGATTATTTTTTGCGAGATCCTGATTTAGACGCATTCACCCAGGGTTGAAAATAAGCACGTGAAGTAATTTTATACCGGATAGATAGCATAGTGGTAGAGCATTTGCCTTGCATGCATCCAACCCGGGCTCATTCAATCCTTGGCGGCATCCCATCCCTGAGCACCACAAAATGGCCCCTGAGTGCAGAGCCAGGAGTAACCTCTGCCAGTGGTCCTCAAACTATGGCCCGCGGGCCACATATTGTATTTGTATCTGTTTTGTTTCTTCATTGCAATATAAGATATATGCAGTGTACATAAGAATTTGTTCATAAGTTTTGTTTTTACTATAGTCAGACCCTCCAATGATCTGAGGGACAGTGAACTGGCCCCCTGTTTAAAAAGTCTGAGGACCCCTGCCTAAGCACTGCCAGATGTGTTCCCCCCCCCCCCCCCGCCAAATAAAAACAAGAAAGAAAAGGATATTCTGCCTAGAAACATGTGAAGGTCACAAAAGCATTTGCTTCTCATTCTGTTGTTTCATTAACCATAGTTCTTGTTAGGAATAGTTTATACCCAGGGAAGGTCACAGAATTATATTGGTCTCATATATGAATCAGTAAAAGCTCTACTGCAGGGAGTATGTGGCCTGAGTAAATGCCCTATCACTGAAATTTGGGAGAGCAATACTTCCTTATAGGGGAGAAGATTTCCCCTGGGGAGACCCTGGGAGTGAGTTCCTTTTCTCTGGGGTGTGCATACACCTGTGTTGGAATGCTCTGTGCTGCCTTTCCCTTCTCCCTCCTCAAGCTCGGCTGTGTCTCGGTGGCAGCTGCCACGTGAATTCTGTCTGTCTCACCCTCTTCGTACCCAGCACCAGGTCAGCCAAGCATCCTCTGGGAATTGAATATCGTCCATTTCCTCTTCAAGTTCACTGCTCTCGGGCCGCCTGGCTAATCCCTGGGTCTATTCTTGGAAACATTTCCCAACCTCTCACATTTTTCTGAAATTGGGGAGTGTGTGCGGAAAAAATATTTAGATAAAGCCCAGCTATTTAGAATTTGTCAGCAAGGCGCTAATAATCATCAGCCCACAGGAATCTGCAAAATTGTAGCCAAAGTCAATAAAACAACATGAGCGAATCACCCCCAAACCTGGAAGGCCTCATCTCCAATTCACATTTTTTTTTAAAAAAAAGAAAAAAGAATAAGATGACCTTGCAAATTACAGCCTTATAACTTCTAAATTTGGAAAGATACCAAATGAGAAGGAGGGAAAATATCCCCAAATGAGCTTGCAAAATCTTCGAGGGGCATTTATTGTAAGAGAAGAAATAACTTTTGACTGTAGAAAGTGAGTTGTTTCCTTTTTTTCTTTTTTTAACTTAAAAAAAAATAATAGTGATTTTCTCTACAACAGAATCTTGGGATCCTTTCTCCTAAGGAATCTGTTTGTTGTCTGAGGGTCTTTTCTTCCATTCTGTGGAGAGTGAATCAAACACAATAGCCTTATAAGGCAGGTGCCTCATAAGAGGAAAGGACTTGGCCAGTTCATTCAGGGCTATGGCACTAAGGAGAAAGCTGCTGACAGTACTGAGGAAGCCAATGTTAGGGACTCAGCCTAGGTGCAGGTCTAGCCTGCTTGATGGGTATGCGTGGGCTGTTCACTGAACCTCTCTGAGTCAGTCTCCTGCACCACCCAGGGAGAAAAGCTAAAAGATCATCAGAGAAGCTTCCCCAGAGACAATGGTCCACACTAGCTTGCACTGTCTGAGCAGATTTGGAAGGACGAAAGTGGGGTTCAAGGACACCCCGAGGCTGCAGCACCTGACAGGAGCATATGGTGCTGGCTGCTAGAACAGCCATAGAGCCCTAGGATTGTGGCCTTTCAGGGAGTTCTTTTCTAAGAAGGGCATCTACCAAGTCGGGGTTAAAGGCCCAGGTGACTCTTAGCCAGTCAAATCAGCTGGTCATGGTGAGGATGTGGGGACCACCAGGGCTTTCACAATGTACAATGGGGCCAGCGAGGTGGCGCTAGAGGTAAGGTGTCTGCCTTGCAAGCGCTAGCCAAGAAAAGACTGCGGTTCGATCCCCCCGGCGTCCTATATGGTCCCCCCAAGCCAGGGGCAATTTCTGAGCGCTTAGCCAGGAGTAACCCCTGAGCATCAAATGAGTGTGGCCCAAAAAACAAAACAAAACAAAAAAATGTACCCAGCAATGCTCAAGCACCATGTGGAGTCAGGGATCAAACTTGGCATTGCCAAGTGTATTCTGTGAACCCTAAACTATTTTTCTGGTTCCTCTGTTTATCACAGTCCCCCCATCTCCCACCTTTTTGGACCCAACTTGTCTTTACTAACCTACTCTCAGAACCCCAGTAGGGGGCTAGAGTGTTAGATAGTACAGTGGATAGGGTGCTTGCCAACGCAGGTTTGATCCTCTGTGTTCCATATGGTCCCTCAAGAACTACCAGCAGTGATTTCTGAGAGAACCAAATAACAACAAAACAAAATCGTCCCATAATAGACATCTCATATACACCTAGACATTCCTCCATAAGCATTCAGAAAAGGAGGAAGCAGGCCCCAGATGGCAACTGTGGCCAGACTGAGGATCTGGATCTCTGAGATACCCGCTCATTCTTAACAGAATACCCACCCCCACCTGTTCCATCATGGGCATCTTAAACATGTGTTATCTCACTTGGCGCTGAGAACTTGGCATTTTTTGAAATTGCTCTTCTCCATCCCTGATTCTAAAACTGAGGAGATAAGGTGTGGGGTGTGGAGAATAGGGGTGCAGCTTTTTCTGATCTACGTGGGCACAGTTTCCTGCCCCTCTAGCATTTTCAACCTTGACCTCCAGACCTGACCACCTTTGTGCTCTCAGCCACGGATAAGTCTCTGTTCTGGGGCAAGATGGATACAAGGTGCAGTGGGAGAAGCTAGAATTTCAGAGTTTATTGCCTGACACTCTGTCCTTCCACATGGCTAGAAACTGGCACTTTCCAGAAGGACCCGGTGAGGTTGTACTTGGTCTAATCACCATGTCCCCTGTCTCTTATCTCTTCTCCAAAGAGACCTCAGCTGCAGCATACTCTTGGAAGTTGGTGAAAAATCAAATTCAATGTCATGATAAAACTTAAGCTTCTTCTTTCTTCTTCTTCTTCTTCTTCTTCTTCTTCTTCTTCTTCTTCTTCTTCTTCTTCTTCTTCTTCTTCTTCTTCCTTCTTCTTCTTCCTCCTCCTCCTCCTCTTCTTCTTCTTCTTCTTCTTCTTCTTCCTCCTCCTCCTCCTCCTCTTCTTCTTCTTCTTCTTCTTCTTCTTCTTCTTCTTCTTCTTCTTCTTCTTCCTCCTCCTCCTCTTCCTCCTCCTCCTCCTCCTCCTCCTTCTTCTTTTAATAAAATTATGTTGTCAGGTTTCTTTTTTTCCTTTTTAGTTTAAGGGCCACACTCGAGAGCACTCCAGGTTTGTTTCTGCCTCTGTGCTCGAGGGCTGCTCCTGGTTTTCTCTGAGGACCTAGCTGTATTGAAGGCCTTAAAGTCTGTATTCTTGGGGCCCGGAGAGATAGCACAGCGGCATTTGCCTTGTAAGCAGCCGATCCAGGACCAAAGGTGGTTGGTTCGAATCCCGGTGTCCCATATGTGCCTGCCAGGAGCTATTTCTGAGCAGACAGCCAGGAGTCACCCCTGAGCAATGCCGGGTGTGGCCCAAAAACAAAAAACAAACAAACAAAAAAGTCTATATTCTCTCTCCAGTCCCAGAGGTTTTAGTATTGGGGAGTCACACTGAAGGGGATGTTCAGCATCTATTCCGTGTTCAGTGCTCAGGAGTTGCTCCTAGAAGTATTCTGTACTTCTTGTGGTGCAGGTGTTCCAACCCAGACCTCCTACCCCAAACCTTGAGCCTTTTAAGAGGGGGTAAAGAGTTTTACGTGCATTTACCCCAAGTTCTCCCCAGTGTGCAATGATTGGGGGCCCCTGCAGAGTTTTGGTGCCCCCTGTGTAGCAAGTTTTCTGCTCCTGAATTTCTGCTGCCCAAGTTTCTAGGTGTGAGTTTCTGGCTGTGAATTTCTGCGTTTGAGTTTCTGGGTGAGAATTTCTGCCCACAGTTTCTGTCCTTGAATTTCTTCTGCATTGAGTTTTTGCATTGATAATTTCTATGAGTGAGTGAGTTGAGTGAATGAGTTTCTGCATACATTTCTGCGAGTGAGTTTGGTCTTCTCTCCCTGCAGATTGCTGCATGGAGATGGCAGACAGGAAAAGGGGTCAGAGATGCTGGAGCTCAAGCAGACACTTCTGGAAGTTTGGAGAAGTGGCGGGCCTCCTTCACTTTCTAGGCCACCACCCTCCATGCTGAGGGCTGTGGAGCTTGGAAAGGGTGGGCAGGGGAGTGGGGAGAGCCCGAAATAACAGGACCTGGATGCCTGCTGGCTATTTCAGCTGCGCACTTGGTAACCGCGCACATCCCCAGGGGTTGATTATAGTTCCCCGGGAAGACTCCTTAACGCTCTGGGCAGAAAGAACTTAATGAGAAATCGGGGGCCTTCCTAGACCCTGAGAAGTAAGAAGCATAGGGGTTTTATGGAAAACGTGGTGTCCTGGCAGTGATGGTGGCAGGGGAGTAATCAGCAACCTTCCAACTCCACTGTTAGCTTCAGCCCTGCCCAGAGAAGAGACAAAATGAGGGGCATGCTGAAATGGGCACCTGAGTTTCCTGTCGCATCAAAAACCTATGATGGGGGCTCAGGGGACACATCTTCTGGCTCACATTAAAGGGAGGTAATATGAGCAAAATGTGATCAATGGAATATTATTCAGCCCTTAAAAAAACAGCAAGGGGCCGGGCGGTGGCGCTAAAGGTAAGGTGCCTGCCTTGCCTGCGCTAGCCTTGGACGGACCGTGGTTCAATCCCCCGGTGTCCCATATGGTCCCCCAAGCCAGGAGCAACTTCTGAGCACATAGCCAGGAGTAACCCCTGAGCGTTACCGGGTGTGGCCCAAAAAAAAAAAAAAAAACAAAAAAAAAACAGCAAAATGATGGGCCAAAGTACATGGCTCATGAGCACTGGGACCAGAGTTCAATCCCTGGCATGGCATGACCCCAACTAGTGTTGCTCTACCCAGCACTGTAGGGCCCAAGCACTGAACCATCAGGCTGGTTGGCTGAGCTGCATAAGGCTCAAATCTGGGTCTTCTGAGCACTGCATGGTGAGTCCCAAACCAAACCAAACTAATACCAGTCATCAAAATGCAAGAAGCCAGACAGTTAAAGTTGTCTGGTAAAATTTTCTTTCCTCAAAAATATACAGAACAGGCAAATCCAGATGCTTAAAGCAGATTGGAGGGCGTGTTGAAGGCCAGAGGTGTGATGAGAAAGTTCTGAGACTATGGCTTTGTAAACCATGAGGGATACGAGGGGTTCTGGGGAGGTTGGCTGCTCATGGATTGGGATTTAAAGACACCCCAATTTTAGGGGAAAAACACAATTACATTTCTCACATCTCAGAAATAGGAATTCTATAGGATCCCCCCACCACCACTTACAGAGATGAGTGGGTGGGGGTAGGGACCTAGTATTCTCACCTTTTCTTTGATTTCACAATTTTATTTGTTTCCAGCATGGGTATGTGTGTGTATGTGTGTGTGTGGGGGGGGGGGAGGGTTACAGACAGACAGGATGGTTACCTGAACTTGTGGGGAAAGGGGCCAGATAGAGCCTGGGACACACTCTTATTCTTTTCAAGGGAGATCAGTGTACCTGACATGGAGATAGTTATAAAAATGGCATTAATTTGCTTAGACCGGGAGATTTTCACAGGAGAGCAACTAGCAGAAAACATTATGAAAATGTCCAAGAGGACTGGTAATTGAGTTGATTAGTATGACCTTGGTTATGAAGGTAATAGAAGGGGGACTGGTGCTTAGACTGAGTTATAACCCTGTTCCCGGCTCGGCGACTGAGTGAGGAAGGTAATTTGTTCAGGCTGGCTCTGAGTGGCCAAGCTTGCCTGGGACAAAGTGATGCTCTGCCCAGCCGAGCTTGGCAGGCGTCTTTAGCCTGATAGAGTAAACAGGACAGGGTCAAATCAGAAATGATGGACTGATCTCAGGAGCTGGGGCTCTGCATAGACACGCTGTCCCCAGAACTTTCCGGGACAGCCAGAGCCTTGAGAGGCATTAACTCATCACCCTGGCTGCACAGTAGAAACCAAACAAAGCCCCACACCAACATCAACACAGAGTCAACGTCCCCTGAAGGGCCATGCTGAAATCACTCCGGCTCCATTTTCCCTGTGTTTTATGAGCATTTATGAAGCAATGCACCACTGGTTGGGCTGGGAAATTCTGCAGCGTTGATCACAGAGAAAGATCCTGCCTTTAACCCCACGATGCATTTTCTTTCTGACATCTCTGCTCTCAAAAGGCAGATCTCAGTCCGTGACAGGCTCAGGCACCACGCACATACCAAGTTACCTCCCCATTAGGCTGCCAGTATTCATTGAGCCAGAAGCACTTGTCAATGCCATCGGGCCCAGAAGTCAGAAGCATTATAGACATGTGCACCAAAAGTTGGGGCCAGAAAGGGGTCAAGACGCTTGTCTTGACGGTTGTCAAGTAGTCAGCCCTGGTTCAATTCTTGGTCCCTCTAGCCCTTAGCACAGAGCCTTGAGCAGTTCCTGAGCACCAAGTTTGTCCCAAGAAGATGAATGGGGGATGAATAAAATTTCAGGAATCTCATTGGCTCTGACAGAGGCCCTCAAGTAGAAAAATGTGCCAATCAATGTGTCATTTTATACTGGCTCCTCCTGGTCCAGAGCATGGCTCGGATGGAACAATGGAGGATAGAGAGGTGTGGACCAGAGTGTTCTGTTTCTGGTTTGTAATAGGGTAAGGGGACCTTACCTATCTGTCTTGTCCATGTGTCTCTCTTCTGTAGATGTCTCTGGTTTCTGGGCCTAAAGGACAAAGGACCCCCAATCCCTTGTCTCCTTGACTGTCACCAGGCTGGCTGACCCCCGAGTGAAAGGAATCTGACCACCACGGGCGCGTGGAATAAATTATCGCTGACACTCCAATATTTAATTATGCAGCTGTCAGAGCGGCCCTTTCGAAATTCATTTTAATAAAGTGGGAACTTTCCCTTTCAAGGTGAGAGTGAGGGGGGGGTCACCTTTCGTGTCAGTTGGGGGGGTGCGACCACAAGAGCTGCTCTCACTTGCTCGTTCGTTTGCTCTGTTCTCACTCCGGACGCCTGTCACTTGGCCTGATCGAAGGGCTTGATAAGAGCTGAGCCCCTGGCCTCCCTCCCTTCCTCCCCTCTGCCCAGCCCCCACCCCGCCCGTCCCTGCCTGAATGAACACCCTTCATTTAAACCCACAATAATGAGGCCCTGAAAGTCAGTGAGGAGGGCACAAGGGCAGCCTGTCGAGGGAAAAATGGTTCTTATTATAAAATCACTCAGTGGGTGTGGGCGGGGTATCATGTCCGTCTCTCTGTCTGAACTGGTTTGCCAGGACTATAGAACTGGGAAAAACAGCCATATATGCACACACACAAAGTCTGGAGTGGGGACCACTGACACAGTCCCTCTCACACTGGCATAGCGCCCTGTTTAGGATAGAAGCATGTGAGTATTGATATAGAAATGCCCAGATGCTGGTCTGTCCTGTGTAGTTTGGTTTCTGGGCCATGTAGGCCTGTGGAGGGAAAGGCTCTACAAGCAGAATGTGACCTTGCCTGCCTGCTGCTTCCCGTCTATCTGTCTGTCTATCTAGTGTAGGGTCTTCCCTGAGGTCTGCTGGCCCCTTTCCTAGCCCTCTTGCAGCTGCTGCCAGAACCAGAGCTTTTGCCACCCAATTTGAGGCCCTTGGGAGCTGGCCTGAGCAGATGCCCTCAGACCCCTCTGGGCCAGCATTTCTGGCCCTGTCTCCAGTCCTGCTTCCTGGCCCTGTGATTTCTCGCTCACTGTCCCCAACTTCTCTCTCTTTCTCTGCTGGCTTCTCTCTTCTTTCTCTCTCTGCTGGCTTCTCTCTCTCTCTCTCTCTCTCTCTCTCTCTCTCTCTCTCTCTCTCTCTCTGCTGGCTCCTTCCTTCCTTCCTTCCTTCCTTCCTTCCTTCCTTCCTTCCTTCCTTCCTTCCTCCCTCCCTCCCTCCCTCCCTCCCTCCCTCCCTCCCTCCCTTCCTTCCTTCCTTCCTTCCTTCCTTCCTTCCTTCCTTCCTTCCTTCCTTCCTTCCTTCCTTCCTTCTCCTCTCTCTCCCATCTCCTCTCCCTTCCCCCTCTCTCCTCTCTCTCTCTCTCTCTCTCTCTCTCTCTCTCTCTCTCTCTCTCTCTCTCTCTCTCTCTCTCGGGGTCCTTAAGTGAGTGAGTTTGACAAAGGATGCTTACAGATTACCTTCGTACAGGTACCTTACAGATTACCTTACAGATAGTCTTCCGGGATGGCACTTCCAACTGCTCAGCTGCAGGGACCCCATCTTCCTCTCTCTCCCCTTCTGAAGACTCTGGCTTCCCTCTCTCTGATCTGGGGCCTTGGGGTATGCACACAGCAGCCCCACATGATGGCAGGCACGTGTATGACTTGGGGACACAGACCACAGTTCCTGCCAACAATTACTGGCCAAGGAAGGAGAGATCAGAGATCCCGGGACTGTGCTTGGCCCAGAGCCTTTTGGCACATCTACTGGCTGGAGGTCTCTTGGGACAGAGAAACAGAACAGGGATGAAAGCACTTGCCTTGAATATGACTGACCCAACGTCTATCCCTGAATCTCTGAGCTCCACTAGGAGTGACCCCTGAGCACAGAGCCAGGAGTAGGCCTGGAGCACTGGTGGGTGTGGCCCCCTCCACCTCCACCTCACCCTCCAAATGGAAGTTGCTCTCTTAAAACCCCAGTGATCAATCAATCTGCCCATTAGTGTGTTTTTTCAGGGGAGAATGTTTCCTTGCCAGAAAGTCAGCACCTGCTTGTTAGATAATACCTTATTTTATCCAAAAGAAAGATCTTCCTTGGTTTCTCTGTATCTGTTTGTTTATAACTTGGATTCACCCAAAACAAAGATCATCTCTGGTTCCTTTGTTACAACAACTTGGCTTTATCCCAAAACAGATTGTTTTACATGAAAACCTGGCGGGACTGGCTCAGGATAGCCTGAGCTATCTGTCCTTACTCAGTCCTTACTCCCCCACCTGGGGATGGTCTCTGAACTCAATAAAAATGACCATTCTGGCAGGCAACTCATTCTTGATATGAGGTAGAAGATTCAACACCCTCAACCTGATCTGGATTATTTCGTGCAGCGACACTGCTTTAGACTCATTCACCTGGGGTTAGAGATATAGCATGGGGAGTGATTTTACACCTGCTAAAGACGAGTAACAAAGAAAAGAGGGGGCATCCAGGTGTCTTTCTGCAGCTTTCTGGAGCACCTCTCTGAAGAAGATTCTAGAAAGACCTCCAGCCTCACCACTAGGACTTGGCCAAGCCCTGGACTGGTCTTCAGTGAGAAAGAATATAATAATTACAATTCTGAGGTACTGCCTAGCCTTCTCCTTTGTCCTATTCTTGGGTCTCAACACCAGGGTCATTCCTGCATTTACAAAGCCAGTGGTCACATAGGGGATAAGTGGGGCCACCTTATCCCTCTAAACTTGCCACCATGGCTGCAGATCAGAGCATGCTTGGGGTATAGACTGACTGTAAAGTGACATTCTGTCTTTGGATCCCTGAAAAAATCCCTGAATTTTAAGAAGGCAAGCAAGGATATGGAGGAGCTAACCTAACACACCCATCATTCCTCATCTTGAAAAACCAGGAAAGTGTATTTTCAGGCTGAAAATGTACCTGCTGGAAGGCCCACCTGGAAGGAGGAGTGAGGGTGGAGCCTATCTCAGAGCTAAAGGCAAAGAGAAAAATGGGCGCAGTGCAGGGGCATGGAGTGGACCATGAACTTTACCACAAGCTTCCTTGGCATTGCCTGGAAGCCACAGACAGCCAAAGAGTAGAGGGCTGAGTTGTAGCCAAAGCCAGGCTGTTGGGTTAAAGGGAGCACTTTTGCACAGATTGGTCATAACCCTAAGACTTATACTGTCTTGGGAAGGAGGCTGAAGGCCCCTGAATTACCTTCTCAGTGGACAATCACCACTTTCCTAGAATGTGGGGGAAGAAGCAGCTCTGGTCCTGGGAAAGTTAGGATGAGACTTGGCATTTCTCTCTTCTACTGTCCCATAGGCTCTGGCTCACAATGGCATCAAAGCGCCATATCAGACTGATGCTTGGGGCTTCCAGATCCTCTATGCAACCTCATTAGGTACTCACACAACCACTGACTCAAACATTTGAGGATCTGAGGCGTGATGGGGTCAGTGACTGGGAAGGAAGGTCTGGCATGCTAGGGGTCTTCAGCACTCTATCGTGGTTCACCAAATATGGGGCTCTCCTCCTAGCTATACACTGCAAAAGGGACTCCAGGTGAGTTTTTCATTCATACTTGCAGGCCTATTTATTTACTTTATTTTTTATTTTTATTTTTTATGTTTAGGTCACACCCGGCAGCGCTCAGGGGTTACTCCTGGCTCTAAGCTCAGAAATCACTCCTGGCAGGCACGGAGGACCATATGGGATGCCGGAATTCGAACCACCGTCCTTCTGTATGGAAGGCAAACGCCTTACCTCCATGCTATCTCGCAGGCCCCTATTTATTTACTTTTTATGCTTTTTTGTTTTGGGGACCACACCTGACGGCGCTCAGGAGGTTACTCCTGGTAGGCTCAGGGGGTCCTATGGGATACCAGGGATCAAACCTGGGTCAACCATGTATAAGACAAATGTCTTTCCTAATATACTATGGCTCCAGCCCGTTTTACTGTTTTAAATAAAATTTTGAATTAATCACTGTGAGTTGCAGTTACAAAGTTGTCCATGATTGAGTCTGAATCATATAATGTCTAACATCCCACACCAGTGCACGTTTCTTGCTATCAATGCTATCAATGTCCTGTTTCCTTCCTGCCCTCCCCTCTGCCTGCCTTAGGGCAGGCATTTTTCCTCTCTCTCTCTCTCTCTCTCTCTCTCTCTCTCTCTCTCTCTCCCCATTTTAATTTTCACGAGCCTATTTAATTAATGAGGCTGTGCTAAACGTCATGCACCACATTCAAGGGGGCAAGATTGGCACAGGTAGGACCTTGCTATGACACAGGTAGGACCAGTCACTATTCTGGGGTTGGATCGAGGGGTCCACAGTCTGCTCTGTGTCCATGAAAAGCCCTGGACACAGTCAAACAGAATGTAAGCACATGAATATGTGCAAAGGACATCTATCTCCCTGCATGCATTTTCTTGGGTCCATACTAAAAATTCTTTTTCCTCATCTCAGGGAAATAACTAAGTAATAAATTGTTACTCGTTCCTCGGCTCAGAGAATCCAAAGACTTTGCTCAGGATCCTAGACAGAAACGAAGTGGTAGACCATGTTAGGTATGCAAATCTGCCTGACCCAAAGAATGTTCTCGAAAGGAGAAGAAAAATAAAAAGGAACAAAATTTCTTTTATCAATCAGGTTTCCTGTGCACCTTGGAATTTAGGGTTTGGGTATCCAGCAGCAGCTCCTCCTTTTGATAATGATATGAGGCCCTCTGGCTCATATCAGAACTCAGCAGGACATGAGAGTCCTCAGGTTCTTTGTTTTATCAACGGGGAACTCATGGAGTGAGGCATGTATGTATGGGGAGAACTGCAACAAATTCGAGGTGTCACAGGAGCTGGCAAGAGCCCTTCATTCTGAGCTTTTTGTTTGAGGGGTTTTCCCCATCCTCAATGTGCAAGAAATGGTTGCCTGGCAGCTCTTTAAACCAGGGGGACCCACGTGGCTGGACACTCACTCCACTGGGGTTCTGGGAACCCAACAGACTCTGAACACAGACGTGTGTTCATGGAATTTCTCCTGGCTTCCTCTCCACTAGCTCCTTGCTAGGCAAATTCAACATTATCTGTTGGCTGCTAATGGGAAGAGATTGACAAAGAGTCTGACTTTGACACTCAGAAACCATGATGGGGGTTGGAGGGATAGCACAGTGGGAAGGGCATTTGCCTTGTACCCAGATGACCCGGGTTCAATCCCTGGCATTCCATATGGTCCCCAAAGTCTGCCAGGAGTGATTTCTGAGTGCAGAGCCAGGAGTGCCACTATGTGTGGCTCAAAAACAGAGGGAGAGAGGGAGAGGTAGAGAAAGAGAGAGAGAGGGAGAGGGAAGGAGAGAGAGAGACAGAGAGAGAGAGGGAGAGGAAAGGAGAGAGAGACATAGAGAGAGAGAAAGAGGGAAGGAGAGAGAGACAAAAAGAGAGACAGACAGAGAGAAAGAGAAAGAGAGAGAGAGAGAGAGAGAGAGAGAGAGAGAGAGAGAGAGAGAAAGAGAGAAAGCTATGATGGGTCCAGGCTGGCCTCAGAGCCTCCTCATACTCCCTGGTCTGCAACCTGGGGGTTCTGGGTTCTTGAGAAGCCCTCTCCCCTAAAAGCAAATATCCACCTGCACCCCTCCAAGACACCAGGCAGGGGGCTTGGAAGGGAGAAATAAATCCTGACTCAACGAGGGATTAAAAAGTCACCTAGTGTGAGGAGAATTCGCACTCCACAAATTTTTCTCGACCGAGTAACTCTCGAGAAATAAAACTAGATTGAGCATGCGTTTAATACGGGCTGCTATCTTTGCCTCGGCTCTGCTCAGTGGCTTGTTAAATATAAAAGGATTCGTCCTGCAAGGAGACACGGGGGAGTGGTGGTCTCAGATGGGGGGGGGGGGCTCATAAGCACTCTTCCTTCTCTGCATGAACCAGGGAAGCCAGAGAATACCCCTTCTCATTCCCAAACCTGGATGCTCACCCCCCCCCCCCCATCTTGGGGTTTGTGAGCAATTCTCAAATGCCATCACCAGGGATCACCCGGGTCTTGGAATCGAAGGTTCGATATAAAAAGCTCATTGAAGATGCCAGGAACTTCCCTCTCTGACCTCGGCTGCCTGAGAGGCAAATTGCATTAGAAAATGACACGCCATTCATCTCGCGAGTACTTGCAGGAACATTTAGCTAATTAAATGATTAATAAATTTAACACTGCTTTATAATTTCATTTAGCTGTGTTGGAAATCACACGGTGAGCTGCGTAGGCCGCGAATGAGATTAGGTGGGAGGGAGAGTTTCAGAGACTGCCCTGGTAATTGAGATTAGTCTATTACTACGGTGACCTTTTTAACTTTTATATTCTCTTGTTAAAGCGAAATAAAATTTTATTCACTTTTAAGGAATATTTACTTAGAGAAATTTACATGAAATTAAAGAAACACCAAGCTCTAGAAGCCTACTGGGGCCCGAATCCACGCACGGCTTCTTTCTGCATTTTCAAGGCTTCTTGGAAGGCATGCTTAAGCTGGCTGGAGGCAGAGCCAAGAATGGGTGTTGTCTGGCACTTTGGACTCTTTCAGTCATTTCTTCAGTACATGTTGGCTCTCTGTACTGTCATAGGCATGCCTTGGGACCTCGGGAATTCAGTAAGAAGTAAAGTCAATTTCTTGATTTCTTTTTGTTTGCCTTTTTAGGGGCCACACCCAGTGGCACTTAGGGGTTATTCCTGGCTCTGTGCTTAGAAAATTATTAATGGTAGGTTTGAAGACACTATGAGATGCTGGGGATCGAACCAGGGTTGGCTGGGTACAAGGAAAAGCCTTACCCATTGTGCTCCAGGCCCTCCTGATCTCTCTTGGAACTGAACAAAAAAAAAAAATTTTTTTTTTTTTTTGCATGGGGATACTCAGGAGATTGCACAGCAGGTAAGGCTTTTGCCTTGCACAAGGCTGATCTGGGCTTTATCCCTACAGTGACAAATAGGATCCCCCACAAACCCCATCAAGATTGATTCCCTGCACTCAGGGTCAGGTAGGAGTCCTGAGCACTGCTGGCTAGGGTCCCCCGCCCCCCCCTCCCCGCCATGCAACAACCAGTACTACAAAAATCAGCTGAGAAGTAAATAAAGATACAGCAAAATGGCAAAGAGGGTCCAAGATCAGACATGGCCTGAGCACAGACAGGAGCCTTCTTTAGGGAGGGGAGTTAATTCTCTCCTCAAAGGTGACAATTAAACTGAGATCTGAGTGATAAAATGCAGCCAGCCAGGCAGAGCGGAGCAGAGCAGCCCACTGAAGCCAAGACGGCAGATGACAGGCTGCCGAGGGATAAAGGAGTGGAGGGTGCCTGGGGAATAGACAGTGAGTCTGGGCCCTGCTTCACGGAGGACAGTCAAGGTGGCCAGGAAGAAGGCACGCTCTATCTGCCCTGACTTTGTGCTATGCTCAAAGGCTGGACTTTGATTTCCAGGGACTGGTAAGCTGGAAGACAGTGAACCCCTCAGTTAGGCAGCACCCAAAGTTAGTGGCTACCTGGGTGACTCACCCAAGAACTGGAGGAATGACTTGCTAACCTCCCCTTCATCTTCTGTTCTCAGGGGTGCTTGTGGCCCATGGTGGTGTGGGAGGGAAACCTTTATCTGGGCTCCTCAAGGCTATGTTCTCTCCGAAACATGGATTTTACTTGCTTGGATCTTTGCTTCTTCCTACTCTTTCCATCTTGTCTCTTCTTCCTTCATATCTAAGTTTCAATAAAAAATGATTTTAATTCACAAGAAAGAGAAAAAGAGAGAGAGAAAGAAAGAAACAGAAAGGTGATGAGGAAGGAAATTCTAGTATCTGAGAATGAAAGAAATAAAGAAAGAGCGCAAGAAAGAAAGAAAAGAAAGGAGGAAAAAAACCTAATTGCTGCAAGATGCTTCTCTGGCCTTTTCTCAGTGGGTATTTCACATATGTCTCTGCTCACCCACTTTCCTTCTGGTTCCACTCTGGTATCTGCTTTCCTCCATCAAGTCCCTGACCAAAAAGTTGGAAAAGTCCAGAAGTTTCTCTGGGCTTGCGCCTACCTTGAACTCACCTTTCATTGGTCTCGACAGAGATATTTTCCAGGTAATGGCAAACAGCTCCCCATTTCCAGCCCCAGTTTAAGACCCTGAGCTTAGTCCATCAGGGGTCTCAAACTCAATTTACCTGGGGGCCGCAGGAGGCAAAGTCGGGGTGATCCTTGAGTGCAAAGTCAGTAGTAAGCCTTGAACATTGGGGGGTGTGACCCAAACAACTAAAACAAAACAAAACAAAAAAAGATTCCTCTAGGGCAGGGCCACAAAATGTTGTACAGAGGGCCACAAACGGCTGCGGGCCGCGAGATTGAGACCCCTTCCTCCAGGTAGTGGAGCCACACCTGTTTTCTCTCCTCCCTACTCCACTCCTACCACCCAGAACCAGCTGGGATTCTTCCCACTCTCGGAGCAAAGCCTGCTTTGCCCTTTGCTGTTGCCATATGCCTCCATTACCCAAGGGTACCACTTGCCCATCTCTGAGTCCCACAAACTCTCCTGCTAAGACAGTGTCTGTCTATTGCTTAGAGCACAGAGGATACAACCCTCTCTCTCAGGGCACCTCCAGAGATCCCATTTTCTGGGACCCCCCCAAATCACACCTGACATTTACTGGGCCCTACACAGTTCCTGGGCATGTGTGACCATGCAAACAGGTCATGTTGGGGCCACTTGGCAGACATGGACACAGAAAACACATAGTAGACCTGACCAAAAGCCACCATGTTATAGGCATGAGTGTTAATGGCTAGAGACATTGAGGCTGGGGCTGCCAAGAAAGTCACTTCCAGCCTAACCTAAACAGGCTGCATCTTGGGGATCTTTTGACTTCTGCAGTTCCCCAGAGCCAATCTGGTGTGGGATTTGTATTTGCAAAGTTGGGGCACCAGGCACCACTTTTTTTGTTTGTGCTCAGGATTTACTCAGTACTCAGGGTTTACTCCTGGCTCAGGGGAGAATAATGGAATGCTGGAGATTGAACCTGGGTGGGCCACTTGCAAGGCAAATGCCTTCCCCACTGTTATCACTCCAGCCATCCTGCACTGCTTTTACTCTTCGACAAAGTAACCCTCTCCATTTCTTTTCATTTTTTCATGATCTGGGGGCCGTAACCAGTGTGGCTAAGGCCTTATTCCTGGCAATGCACTCAGGGATCACTCCTTTCAGGGCTTGGTGGGGAGACCCTCTGGGGTGCCTGGGAGTAAACCCTGACTGGCTGTATGCAAGTGCCTCATTTGCTGTGTTCTTTTCAGGACTCCTCATACTTTTTTTTGTTTATTTTGTTTTTTGGGCCACACCCGGTGACACTCAGGGGTTACTCCTATGTGCTCAGAAATTGCTCCTGGCTTGGGGGACCATATGGGATGCCGGGGATCGAACCAAAGTTCGTCCTGGATCAGTTGAGTGCAAGGCAAATGCCCTACCACTGCGCCACTGCTCTGGCCCCACTCATACATGTTAAGTTACACCAATGCCCACAGGAATGCTTGGGGTCAACTGCTGGGGCATCCTTGACTTCTTTTCAGAAGCAGAGACAAGACCTTCCAGGATATCCACCCCTGCACATCCAAAACCTACTCGTGGGTGTGAATCAACATTTCCCACATTTCAAAGATGTGACTGTTATTGGCATCTCCTCATCAGTCCACAAAGAGATGAAATAACAAAGGTCTTCTTGGGTACAGGAGTTTAAACTACAGTCAGGGAATCAGGCACCCTTGTCTTAGATATTCTTAACACTTTGAACACACACACACACACACACACACACACACACACAATTCCTTTAACTTTGAAATCCTGTGATACCTGCTGTGAACCCTAAAATCTGTGAGCAGTTACCTCCATAAGCAGTGTTTCTGAAAAATAACATCTGTGTGGAATTCACACTTGCGTTTGCTTTTTTTTTTTTTTTTAATAAAACTCGTTAATTATCTGGTTGCTAGCTCTGACTACTAATCTTAGGTAGCTGAAGAACTGGTAACTTTTCTTGCAGAATCTTGGTGTTTAAAAATGTGGGCACAGCCATGTATGTAATCATGGCTTTTCGACATTAAGACTCATCCCCCATGTGTGGCCTGGAGACCATCACATGAGGTCCAGGAGGGGCAGCAGCTGTGGCTGTGAGCAAAGCAGAAGACTTCGGGTGGAGCTGGGAAAGTCAAAATTGTGGCCTCTGACCTTTTTATGTTGCTTTCATCTTTAATACCGATGTGACCCATGTGACCGTACGAACCACAAGACCTTAGATCCTTTCAGAATCCCCTTTACCTTAATTACATGCTGAAAAATCATCATAGATATTTAGGGGCAGGTTTTAGGGCTTTATTGCTAGGGGAATGAATCATTTTGCTACAGGAACAGAGGTTCTGATGATTCAGTGGTGGGGGCCAGGAGCGCCATCCTAACAGTGCTGGCTGTTGGAGGAGAGGGATAAGAGAAGCAAAGACCAAATTCAGGGATCCCTACAAAGTCAGTTATTTGTTCCAGGCCTGAAGCTCAGGGGCTATTCCCCGTGCATTGCTTCAGGGTCTCTTTCAGTGGTGCAGGAAGGACCAGGCCCCAGAGCTCAAATCTAGGCCTCCCGTATGCAAAGCCTATAACACTCTTTGAGCTAGCTCTCCAGCACCACTATATATGTTTTTATTATTTGTTTTTTTTGTTTCTTTGGGGGTTGCATCCAGCAATGCTTAGGGGTCTACACTCAGGAATCAAATCTGGTGGTGCTCAGGGGACCTATGGGATGCTGGGGATCAAACCCAGGTTGACCACGTGTAAGGCAAAACCCTCCCTCAGAGTGTTACCTGCTCTGGCTCCAGAACAAATTTTTTAAATGCCCTTCAACCATTTCATCTTTCTTTAGATATTCAATTATTCCTATTATTATACTTATTCTTAAATATTTTATCAGTTTGCTAATATTTTAAAAGGGGGCTTCCCCCCTTCAATTCTATTCTTTATTACTGCTAAGAAAAATAGTTAATTTGCATTGATATCTGGCCAACTCCTCCAATTTTGTTATTGTGAGTCAGTTTTACTATATTTTAGTCTCTAGGAGCATAATTTTGAAATGAAAAGAACATTTTTGTTTCTCCCTATTACCTGAGTCATTTTCACAGGGGGTTTCTTATCATAATTTCTAAAAGTTCTGCAGCAATATGCATCTCTATAGGCATAGTGACTGACTATCCTCGACTAATTTTGATTCCAATGAAAACAATGGTTCCTGCTTTCACTGTTTAAAAAAATCTTTGCACTTGGTTTTAAATAACATCCTTGAGGATGCTGGGAAGAGTTTCTTTCTCTCTCTGTTTAATTTAGCAGTATTTTTGTTTAAGGTGATTGGTTGGCTGATTTTAATAGTGACTGTAGAATTTGCATAAGTGCCTTTTTGGCCTCATTCAGAGTTATTCGTTAATTTGTTGCTGCAATAAATTACACTGAGAGAAAACAAGAACAATAAGTAAAGAAATGACCTGAAAAATCTAATTAGTTATAGTACAGAATTCTGAATACCCTTTCAACTTACCTCCGGCCCACAGCAAGAGGTGACTAGCAAGATTTTACAAACCCGGAAGGGTCTCGTGATTGATAAATGCACCGGAAAGAATATATATATATAAAAAAAAAACATTCCCCCTGGCATCTTAAGCAATAACAACTTATCTGAATTGGGGGAGTGATATTCTGAATGAACGAATACTATAAAGTCCAGAGTGTCCTCCCTTCAGAACATCCCCTTCCTAGCCCTTCCCCCTTTTGTTTCCTTCCTAGGCCTTTTTAAAAATGCATCCACCAGCTAGCTTAGGATAGGCCAGTGGCCTGGGCTTTGCATTCAGCTACAAACTGGAAGACAAACAAAGGTAGGAAAAGGAATCCACTTGTGTCCTATCTCCATGGCAAGCACGCTTTCTGTCCTTCTGTGGGGACTTTTTATGGCCTCAACCTCTCAGGAGAGCCTAGGAACCTCCTAGCTCTAGACCCAAATGAGTGGCAGTTGGGTGCTGAGTGTGGCATGGTGCCGAAATCCTGAGTGCTCACAAACAGCCTTTTCAGACAGATGTGCTAATTTCTACCTGGAAGAAGCAAAACTTGATGGAGGAGCTGACCAGTGTGGCACCTGTGGTAGAAATCTCTCATAGTACTGGGTTAAAGAGCCAGCCTTCTTTTGAGAGACATGGGGAGTACTTGAGAGATATGGGGAGCCAGCCTTCTTTTGAGAGACATGGGGAGTACTTGAGAGATATGGGCTTCTTGTTTGGGAGGGGGAAGAAGAGAGAGGGGGAGAGAGAGGGAGAGGGAGAAGGGAAGAGAAGAGAAATTAAGAACTGCCTTAGGTCCTTGATAACTGAGTGTGTTTATTTTTCTTTGGGTCATACCCAGCAGCAATCAGTGGTTACTCTGTCTCTGCACTCAGGAAACACTCCTGGTGTGCTCAGGGGACCCATATGGGGTTCCAGGGATCAAACCTGGGTTGGCTGCATGCAAGGCAAATGCCCTCCCTGCTATGCTATCCCTCTAGCCTCTAGCTATGTGATCTTGATTGAAATCAATCACCAAATCTCTCCGAAAACCATTTTCTCTTGGGCAAAGTTCAAACAAACTAGTATCCCACCACCAGGCTATAATGGGGGGGGGGGCAAGAACGTGCCACCCATGATGCTGAAGGCATCACACAGTTGTCATCCATGTAGGTCAGTCTTGGTTATTAGCATGATTACGAGAATCTTTATTTTTTTATCATCGTGGAAACCAGCTTTGTAACAATTCTGCCTTAAATCCTCATTAAGATCGAGACTAACACTTCGATCGAAGCCCCGCAAATGACTCCTAGTAGTGAATGAAAAACCTCGTAAAAATCAGAGGCGATTGGGCCCGGAGAGATAGCACAGCGGCGTTTGCCTTGCAAACAGCCAATCCTGGACCAAAGTTGGTTGGTTCGAATCCCGGTGTCCCATATGGTCCCCCGAGCCTGCCAGGAGCTATTTCTGAGCAGACAGCCAGGAGTAACCCCTGAGCACCGCCGGGTGTGGCCCAAAAACCAAAAAAAAAAAAAAAAAAAAAAAAAAAAAAAAAAAAAAAAAAATCAGAGGCGATACATAGCAAAGCCACAGAGCTCAGCTCAGGTGAGTCGCAAAGTCAGCTCTGGAGTCTCTGCAGTGACCCCCCCCCCATGTACAGTTATTATCCAAGCCCCAAGGGGACAAGGACAAGCAATTTCAATATGGGGGAAATGAGTGGGGATAACCTTTAATTCTTTGTAATATATATAGGCATGTAGGAAGGCCCCCAACACCTCCCAAAAATGTTTACAGAAAGGCTTCATTCCAAGGAGACACAAGGAGAGACTGGGATTGAGTTTCTATAATAGAAACGATGTCCCGATAGTGACCTGGGATACAGTCTTTAGTTCTGAAAACCAGCCACACAGAAAAAGCAAACAGGCAGTATCTATGGTTTTTCTTTATTTCTGATCTTTACTTTGTTTCTCTCATCTCCAAAGCCTCTTAAGACTAGCAAAATCGAGGTGACACTAGAGATAAGTGTTGCAAGTCAACCCCTGAAGAGGTTGACTGATGGAGGGATGGAGGATGAGGTCTTTCCCCTCTAGCTCGGAGCACCCGTCTGCCACCCTGTTCAGCCGTCGGTTCTGAGGTGAAGTGGCGGGTAAACAGCTCGCAGACAGTCAGGCTTGTGAAAATATTAGCTTTATTCGGTGGACAAGACTGAAGTCCAAAAACTCAGCATAAGTTCCAGCCAAAAGCCCCTCGCCTTCCACAGACCCTTGTTTTTATCCCCCAGAATCAGGTACCACCCAATGGTGGGATCAGATACCACCCAATGGTGGAAGCAGAATCAGGTACCACCCTAGGGTGGGGGCAGAATGCCAGGTCACACCCTAGGGTAGGGCACAATCACTGAGCAGGGTAGGGTCAGTAACATAATAATTCCATAAAATGTTTACATAGACAACAGTAATATGTTTGCCTTGCAAGCGCTAGTCAAGGAAGGACCATGGCTCGATCCCCGGTGTCTCATATGGTACCCCCAAGCCAGGGGCAATTTCTGAGCACTTAGCCAGGAGTAACCCCTGAGCATCAAATGGGTGTGGCTCGAAAAACCAAAAAAAAAAAAAGAAAAGACTAGCAAAGCACTGAGCCAGTTAGCTAGTGAAGGTGAGTAAGGCGCTCAGCACCTTGCATATAGACAACCCCAGTTCAGTTCCTACTATTGCAAACTGAAAACTGCCAGAAGTGATTTCCGAGGAGAGCCAGGAGGAAGGCTTGACTGATGTAATGCCCCCTCTCACCCTCCAAGTAATGGATCAAAAAATTCTTGTATTTCTATAACCTTTAAAAAGAAGTCTTGAAATAAATGAATTTAAAGATGGGTCTCTGGGGCTGGAGTGGTAGCACAGCAGGGAGGGCATTTGCCTTTCATGTACCTGACCTGGGTTCAATCCCCAGCATCCTATATGGTCCCCAGAGCACTACAAGAAATGATTCCTGAATACAGAACCAGAAGTAACCCCTGAGCACTACCAGGTGTGACCGAAAAAAAACAAAAATAAAGGGGGGGGGGGTCCTCTGACTTCCATGTAAACATTCAAAATGAAAATATGCTTCCAATATAGGCGAGAGAGAGAGAGTATAGCAGGCAGGGTACCTGGTTTCCGTGTGGCTCACCCTGATTTGATCCCTGCCACCCTAGATGGTGTCCCTCTGTTCCCCCATGAGTGATCCCTGAGTACCCCTAGATGTGGTCCCCAAAAACAAACAAGAAGGAAAGGCTTTCCAGTAAATGGCAAGTTGTGTCACCTCCTCCCAGAAGCATTCCAGGGATGGTCCAGAAATGCTGAAAGAGTAGTTCTGGTGGGAAGGGAAGGGTAGACATAAGTCAGGGTATGTGGTACTGGCCAGTTCCTGCAGGTCATTATTCTACTACCCTCAGCCCCAGCCTATAGGTGAATTCAAGTTGTCATTGTGATGTCATTGGACATTAGGTGGGGAGGGGGAGGAACTATATGGTCTGATGGGCGTACCATGGGCATACTCATCTCTGCTCAGACTTTCCGAGACACTTCCCACAATACTGGGGTATCTGTGGCTACCTAGGACACTGGAGGCAGCTGTCAACTGTATGCCTGGCATCTCCACCCCTAGCTTTTTCTTAAGTCACCTTTGCCAGCCCTCTCCTGGCCAGCTTCAGACAAAGCAGGGAAATATGGCAACACCCACACTCTCAGGGGATATACAAGGGAGAATAGAGAGTGAAGGCATGGCAAGGAAGCTAGAGCAGAGGAAGAAAAAGCCACCAGAAGACATGTGTCAGGAAGGCCAAACCTCATACAACCTCCCCCATTTTTGAGCCACTGGGGTGACAATGCTCAGCAGAACTGCACAGCAAACAGTCAAACCTTCACCCACGCACCCAGCTTCCTGTTGGCCGAGCAGGGCCCTAAAACACTATGATGTGGGTTTGTTATTGTGGTGGATGTTGAACCCTAGATTTTCCCAGGCAACTTAAAAAAATAATTTTGGAGAAATTGATCTTTTAAAGTTGTGCCAGAACAGGTCAGAGTCCCAAGTACTTAGAATGACATTGTGTCATGGAGGCCAGAGCAATAGCACAGTGGAGACAGTGCTTGCCTTGCACACAGCAGACCCAGGTTTAATTCCTGGCATCCCTTATAGTCCCATGAGCACCACCAAAGAGTGATTCCTGAGAGCAGAGCCCTGAGTAACCTTGAGTACTGCTGGGTGTGACCCCACCCATGACAGACAGAATGTGTCATGGGTTCTTGCCACAAACTCACACACCTGTGTGTGTCCTCTGCGGGCTCTTTCATGGCCATTGTCCTATGGTTGGACATCTGGCGACAACTGAATTTGCTCTAAATCCCAGGGGATCCCTCACCTCCACCATCCACTCCAGGACACCAAAGTTGCAACACTAGAGGTATAGGAGGTATGGAAAATATTTGAGGGACATGGAAGCTATGTCGCTGGAAATGAGCAGGTTTGCAGGCTCATTGGGCACAAGCATCCCAACAACCCCTCCCCCGTTTTTGTCGGAAGCCTTCACGTCAGCGTTGTGAAACAGTGAGATGTTGTCTCAGCACCACTCATCCTGAAAGTGGGCGTGGAGGACACACGCGAGCAGACCATGCCATATGCCCCGCCAGTGAGAGGTGCGTGAAGCTAGCTGGTACTAAGTCAAGATGAAAAGAATGTGTGCAGTAGTACAGAGCTGGGAGGAACTGATTCTTAATGATGGCACAGTGATCTGCCTGCCATATAAGGTGCAAAGTGGGAGATTTTGTGAAAAGGGTGGGGATGGGGGCTACAGGAACCTGCATTGTTTTCTGCCGACTTATCAGAGATCCTGAATTTGCTCTGCCCCTAAAGCACTGGTCTTTAGGGGTTCTAGGGCCAGAGGTGCCACAGAAAGAAGCCAAAACCTTGCTGCATCCCTATCATATACCCAAGAGCTAGAGAGAGCTCCATGGGGCTGAAAGAGGGGTGGCTTTTGCCTTTGTTCCCTCGGAGCCTATGAAGAAAGTCAGCTGCCAAATACAGTATGACCCTTTTCTTGGAACATAGAAGGATCTGACTGATAGCATAGTGGTAGGGTGTTTGCCTAGCACACTGCCAACCTGGGATGGACCTGGGTTTGATCCCTGGCAACCCATAAGGTCCCCCTGAGCCTTTCAGGAGCTATTTCTTTCTTTTTTTCTGTTTTTGTTTTGTTTTGGGGTCACACCCGGCAGCACTCAGGGGTTACTCCTGGCTCTATGCTCAGAAATCGCTCCTGGCAGGCTCAGGGGACCATATGGGATGCCGGGATTCGAACCACAGTCCTGCATGAAAGGCAAACGCCTTACCTCCATGCTATCTCTCCGGCCCCACCAGAGCTACTTTTGAGCACAGAGCCAGACATCTGGGGGTGCATTCCAAGTAGATTCCTTTGTAGGGTTCACCATCTACCTTGCCAGCAGAGCCCATATTTAAAAATATACCAGTGTCAGGGTCAGAGTGGTGGCACAGCGATGGGGCATTTGTTTGCGGCTAACCTAGGACAATCCATGGTTTGAGCTCCCAGCATCCCACATGGTCCCCCAAGCCAGGAGCGATTTCTGAGCACATGGCCAGGAGTAACCCCTAAGCACTACCGGGTGTGGCCTAAAAACAACTCAAAAAAATTACAGCATCCCCCAGCCCCCAATTTACTGAAGGCTTAGAAGCGGGATTGAGGGAAAACTGTCAGGAGCATTTTTGCTTTAGCTGCTGAATTACACTGTGCTGTTGGCTGAAACTGACACATCGTGTCTGTTCATTTCTGAAGTTCATTGCCAAAATAAAGACGGGGGGTGTAGGTGATAAGATAGAACAGCTGATAAGGTGCTAGCTTTGTCACTGACCCGGACCTGCACCTTAGCACGCCACAGGGGCCCCTAAGCCTTACCAGGAGCGACGGGAGTGATCCCTGAGTACAGAGCTTGAGTACCCACAGCTAAAGCCAACAGGAAAAAAAAAAAAAAAAAACCTTTTAAGGGGAAAAGCTAATATGTGAAGGTCAAATATGCACCTGATTCCTGGGTTCAATTCCTAGAAACACAAGATACCACCAAGCATCTCTGGATGCAATCCTGACGTTGAACTTGTACTTGAGTCAGGTAACCTCAAGCACCCCAACTTGGGAAAGGTGTGTTTATTGGGGAACTATCCTAGTGTTCACAGATGGGTCAGGAGCCAGGCACAATAGATGAGATCAAGAATACCAGGAGAAGAGCGGGGAGAGGGAGAGGAGGAGAAAGGAGAGGAGAAGGTGGAGGGAAGGGAGAAGGGAGAAGTGTAGGGAAAGGTGGAGTGAGAGGAGGAGGAAGAGGAGGAGGTAGAGGAGGGAAAGAAGGTGGGAGGGATGGAGGGAAAGGAGAAAGAGGAGGAAGGGAAAGAGGGAGAGGAGGAGTGGGAGGGGAGAAGAAAGAGGGGGAGCAGGAGGGTTGAAAAAGGAGAGCAGGCGGAGCGGGAAGCAAGGTCTGTGAAGTGTTAAGTGTGTGGTTTTATTTAGGAGGTTGATTTAGTAACACGTGCAAGTGTGTGTGAGCTGGTGAAATACAAGTGTGTAAGTGCTAAATGCGTGGGTTTATTTAGACCCACTTGACTCGAGGGTGTTTAAAATAAGTTGGGGGGGGGCCAAGGAGGGGCTAAGTCAGTCTTGTAAACTCACTGATCCTTCTTCCACTCCCCCACCCCGGAATTCCATATCACTCAAGATACTCTTTTCATTGGCATTATGTTTTGATTTTTTTTTTAAATCAAATGAAGGAGAACAGCCAGGCAGGTGTGAGGAGCTGAAGTTAAAGACCTGGTGGTGCTCTGTCATTTTGGGGAGACACCCCCAAGCTAGAGTGGTGGGAAGCCTTTGTTCAGGGTCTCCAGGCCATGGCACATCTCCTGAGACAAAGAGGTTTGATCTACAGGGTGGGGCGAAAGGCAAAGGGCAGGAGGCGTCACGGAAAATGCTTCCTCTGATCAGTAAAATGTGTGACTTCGCTCCCTTAATTATAGAAATCAAGTTGTTAAAAAATAAAAAATAAATAAATAAAAGCAAGCTCAAAATAAAAAGCCAGGGATGTGCTTAGACTTCAGGAGCTGTCAGGACCCAGGGAACCACCAGGAGCTCCATGGAAGGTCACTCACATATGTGTGGCTCTTTGTCAGAGGAAAATTGGGTGAGAGGGGGGGGGAGGGAGAGAGAGAGAAAGGAGAGAGAGGAGAGAAGAGAGAAAGGAGAGAGAGAAAGGAGAGAGAGGGAGGAGAGGGAGAGAGGGAGGAAAGAGAGGAGAGGGAGAGAGGGAGGAGAGGAGGAGAGGGAGAGAGAGGAGAGGGAGAGAGAGAGGAGAGAGAGGAAAGGAGAGAGAGGAAAAAGAGGAGAGAAAGAAGAGAGAGGAGAGAGGAGAGAGAGAAGAGAGAGGAGAGAGGAGAGAGAGGAGAGAAAGGGGAGAGAGGAGAGGAGAGAAAGGAGAGGAGAGAGGGGAGAGAGAGGGGGGAGAGAGAGGAGAGAGAAGAGAGAGAAGAGAGAGGGGGAGAGAGAGGAGAGAGAGGGGAGAGAGGAGAGAAAGGAAAGAGAGGAGAGAGAGGAAAGAGAGGAGAGAGAGGGGGGAGAGAGGAGGGAAAGGGGAGAGAGGGGAGAGAGAAGAGAGAAAGGAGAGAGGAGAGAGAGGGGGGGGAGAGAGAGGAGAGAGGAGAGAGAGGGGGGGAGAAAGAGAGGAGAGAGAGAGAAGAAAACAGACTCCAGCCATGGAGGGATGCAACTGGGAGAGAGCCAAGCCCCCCGCGTGCTGCCCATCTGTTTTACATCGCGCCTGGAAGCACATTTACGTGATGAAGCAGTTGCTCTTGGCCATCTAAGTCACCGGGACACTCGCTTTTGGAAAAAACCTCAGCCAGCAGGACAAGCAGCACATTCAAGACTGAACTTGGAATCAGAGTGGTTCAAGTGTGTTCCAAGTTGGGATGTTTTGTTGTTGTTGTTGTTGTTTACTTATTTATTTAAAATGTGCTTTATTTAAAGATTATGTAGTCCAGAGTTGACATAATTAATGGTAATACATTTGTTTCCAGAAAAGTTAGAGCAAAAGTATTTAAGAAAAAACGAAAGGGAAAAAAAAGAAGAAGAAAAATACACAGAATACATGTGTTTCCAGATAAGTGAGAGCAAAATTATTAAAAAAAAAATAGAAAGAAGGAAAAGATAAAAATAGTGACGAGCAAATTTGTGAAAATTATTGTATCTTCAATGAGATCATTAAGTCATTGTCACAAGGTTTAGTAATTTTTTTTTGCCTTTTATTTTTTAGCTCACCAGAAACTCCTTCCCAAGTTTCCTTTTCATTGTTGTTTTAAAGACAATATAAGTCATAACTGCATGAGGGCCTCAAGGACTTTTATTTATTTATTAATTTATTTTTGCAAAGAGAGAAAGAATTCTTGAAGGGATAGAGAGAGGCAGAGAAATTGGGGTGAGGGAGCCCATGAGCAGCATCAGACACCAGGACCCCCAGAAATAACCCCAAAGATTCCCCACCCTCCCTCCAAATCAGGCAAGATTCGACAAGTGGCTGGCCAGAGGGGACACTGTTTTCTAACAATAAAATACTGCTGGCTTACCACCTCTGGCGACTTGATTAATTCACATTTCCAAGCAGGGGGAGCATTCCAGACAGGTGCCCCCACGTGGTAATTTTAAGCACCAGGGCCCCACAATTATCCTGCCCAGACAATATTTTTCTCTCTCGGACATGATCTTCAGAGAAGTAGCAGTATGCATGCCCGTGCGAATTGCTTTTCTGCAATTGTTGGGATGAGGAAGTAAAACAAGTTACCTGCACTTGATCTGACCCCCCCCCCAAACATACACTGTACCCTATTTCTGAAAACTGAACTCACTAATACCAAGAGTAAGGAAGAGACCCATTTCAGCTTCTTCTAGTACAAAATGTCTATGATAAAATTCTCATGCAAGATGCTATTTCCATATTGATTTGTGGAGTTCCCTATGTTGCCTGCCCACCCCCTCTCCCTACCTCTACTCCGGACCCAACATTTAGGGTGGTTCTTTGATTTCATAGAAAGGAATGAAAACGTTGGCTCCGTCTGATTTCCCAGAACAACACAAACAGCATTTGCACGTCTTCATCACGAGATAAGCCTTGGCCGTGCTCAAAGCCTCTGGTGCCAAAATTTCTCTTTTGTCCCAAAGGACCAGCTGATATCTGTTCCAAATATAGATTTAGCTCTAAGACCCATGATTTTGGGGCGCGCAGCATCTTCCTTTGCCGCTGATAGCTTGTACTTCCCGCTTACAAACGGACCTTGAGAAAGGAGGGGGCCAGTAGTGGCGGCAAGCCCTGCTGAATCATTTTCCTTGCTGTTTGCCAAAGAGACATCAGCTCCTGGGGGACGGAGGGGAGCTCTGGAGCCTAGCCAGCTCACACCGGAAGCCCATCTTTCAGGAGAGACATCAGACTGACAGATGCTAGCCATGGGGTATTGTGTGGAAGATGAAAATCTCATTCCCAGCCCCCCCAAAAGAAGGATGCTAGAAAAACCCCTTGCTGATCGCCTCCTCCATATCACAGGAGTGGCCTTGCTGGCCAAGGACACAGCGGTCTCTCGGGCTGGCACGTGGCCAGTAACCCCTTACTCTATTTCCAGGGCTTGAGTTCTTCCTTGGTTATGCCTAGAGGCAGGAATGTTTCTCCATGCAGAGAACATGGGAAAATTCAGGAGAACTGGTCAGTAGCGTGGAACTTGCTCACGGGCCTTGAAGAGAGACTGGACTCTGTGCAGCAGAATGGGGGTGTCTACTTTGTCAAATCATCAGCCCTAGGGAGCTCATGGGATGTTGTATTGGGTGGCATAGGGTTGCTTGTTCTTGACTTCCCAAACCAGTGACTTGGATGGACCAGTTCACTGGGACAGGGCAAAGTAGCCTTGGAGAGTTTGTTCCCAGGCCAGCATTAGGTCATGAACTATGTTTCACTTTTGAGTCTTCACTGGTTCCAAGACCCAAGATTCTCAGCTCTAGAATGTTCCTAGATAAACTTCTTCCATCTGCTGCCCCCTAGATTATCTCCCTGACCCCTTCTCCTGAATTGTGTGCTATTGCCATCTGAAGCCTTTGATACAATAGCAGTGAGCAGGGTCATGCAACATTCTGGAGTCTGGGTAGTAAATTCAGAGTTTAGGGTAGATGTGGGGAGAGGTCCCTGCTAACTATGCATCTAAGCTCCTGTCTCCAGTCACTCACCTCCCAGAATGCCTTGGAGTACCCCCTACTGGAATCAGACCTAGCACCACTTGGCAAACCTTTTCCTTCCCTCAGAATAGCCTTGAAATGAAATGTACTAATTTTCCAGTACTGATTTTCGGTAACAACTCTGAAAAGTCCCCAAGTATGTCTGAGGTAGCAATCGCCCTAAGGATGTGTACCCTACATGTCATAGCCTTTCAAGCTCAACTGCCTTGTGCTACACAGAAACCTGGACTATGTTAATCATATATCCACTTTATGCTTTGAGAGGAACTGACTACCTATGTGATGGATTAAAACATTTTCTTTGCTATCCTTGGAGCAAGAGGAATAGTACAGTGGGGAGGGTATTTGCCTTGCAAGCAGCGCCTGGGTTCATTCAATCCTCCCCAAAACACCACCAGGAATGACCCTGACTGCAAAGCCAGAAGTTACCTCTGAGCATTGTAGGGTGTGCCCAAAAACAACAAAAAATTTTTTCTGTTATTCTTGTGCTTTGTCAGAATGCACATGCTGATTCCACAGATGGCACAGATCACTTGTTAAAGTACATGTTCGGGTGCATTACCTATAAACCAACATGCCAGAGTCCTACCACAGTTCTTACACACAGGCTGACATTCTAAAAGCCAAGCTCAGGGCTTCAGGCGAGGTGCAGAACATAGCCACGACTCATTCCATTGCTTTCTCTTGGAACCTTCTGGATCCTGTGGAGGGCTGGATGCTACTAGAGCCCCTGTTGTGAGATCCAGCAGACTTCTATAACGGGCATTGTTCTTTTAGAACATTCCTATCAAGATCTCCACTTGCAAACGTTCAGCATAATAGCACAAGAAGCGGGGCCCAGTCAGAACAATAAACTCTGGCCGCTGTTGGCCAGCGAATGGAAAACAACATCTTTAACCCAAAGAAGTGACCTCTGCCCATTTGGGCGACACTACAGACCCCTGCATGCTGAGAACAATGGTGCCTTTGTAGGGGAGGTGGAGGGAGGAGGTAGTGAGGCAGAGCAAGGCCCTAAAATCCAGCCTGACAGCTCAGGGGTGGCTGCAGGACCATTTTTCCCACTCTTGGCTTTTCCTGTCCTGAAGGAACTACAAGAAGTCAAGTGTATAACAAGTTGAGCCTCTGAGCTTTGAGCAGACACCTTTAGCTTCAAACCAATCTTCCTGGGTCTACCTACAAATACACTTCTTGAGATTTGGCAAAGTTGCCCCAACTTTCAAATAACATGGATGATGTTCAAAGATGAGAATGCTATAGTTGGGGCTGGAGAGAGAGCATATCTGTAGGGCGTTTGCCTTGAACTCAGCCAACCCAGGATGAACAGTGGTTTGAATCCCAGCATCCCATACTGTCTCCCAAGCCTGCCAGGGGTGATTTCTGAGCATAGGACCAGGAATAACCCCTGAATGCCACTAGGTGTGACCCAAACACCAAAAAAGAAAGAAAAAGAAAGAAAGAAAGAAAGAAAAGAAAAGAAGAAAGAAGAAGAAAGAAAGAAAGAAAGAAAGAAAGAAAGAAAGAAAGAAAGAAAGAAAGAAAGAAAGAAAGAAAGAAAGAAAAGAAAACAAAGAAAAGAAAGAAAAAGAAAAGGAAAGGAAAGAAAGGAAGAAGAAAGAAGAAGAAAGAAAGAAAGAAGAAAGAAAGAAAGAAAGAAAGAAAGAAAGAAAGAAAGAAAGAAAGAAAAGAAAGAAAGAAAGAAAGAAAGAAAGAAAGAAAGAAAGAAAGAAAGAAATGCTATAGTCAAACATAACCAAATGGTGTGTGGAAAGCAGTTCCTGGACCTTTCTGTCCCCTGGTGTCTTCCCCTGTGGTCACTACATTGTGTCTTCCCCTGTGGTCACTACATTGCAAGACTCACAACTTAGAGTGTTGGAGACATTGGCTAAGAATTGTGGGACCCCAGCCAGCTCTGAAAATGCTCTGAAAGGCTCTTTGTAAATAGCATCTTAGGTCTTTGTATTTATCGATATTATTTGGATGTTAGCTCACACCTGGCTGTGTGGGGATGGATTCCTTTTACTCAGGGATCACTCCTGTAAGGGCTCAAGGGACCATATGAGGTGGTCAGGATAGAACCAGGCGTGGCTACACGTAAGGCAAATGCCTTTCTCGCAGCAGTGTTGTCCAGGCCCTCCCTTCCAAAAGAATGATTTATGCTTTTAGGTGGTCTCACTTGAATGGATGAGAAGGATAAGAAGGGTTTGAGCTGGGATTAGGGTCAAGGGGTAGGGAGCAGTGTTATTGCCAGAGATAATGTTTTGCTGGATAAAGTGGGTGGTGATATTATTGCCACTCCCCAACCCAAGTCTATTTCCTCAACAATATTCTCCCCTCAGGCCCCACATGACATCACATGGATATTGTTAGATGCTGTACCCTTATGTCAAGCCACTTTTCACGGATGCATGTCCCCAAGGACTTACATTCATCATTGCATCTCATTTGTTTTGTTTGGGGGCCATGCCTGGCAATGCTCAGGAGTTATTCCTGGCTCTGTGCTCAGAAATCACTCCTGGCAGGCTGTGTGGACCATATGGGAAGCTGAGGATTGAACTTGGGTTGGTCCTATGCAAGTCAGACGTCCTCCCTGCTGTGCTATTGCTCTAGCCCCAATGCTCAGATTTTTCTGAAGTCTTCTAGACCCCTACAAATTATACCCTTTCATTGACATGAATTTCAAATGGCACCCCTTTTGACCTCCCACAAGGAAGTTCCCCTCCCTCCTTCAAGTCCAGGGTAGATACTCTGGCAGCTCCCATTCCTGCAGTCTCCCAGTTCCCTCCTTGACCAAGTCAGTACTATTTTCTCAAAAGCTTTGCCCTGCCCATCCCAACTGGTTTAGTGTGGTGGTCTGAATCCGAACCACCTCCAGTGAAAGGCATGTTCTAACCCCTACGAAGATGGCCTGAGTATATGCTCTCAGAGACAACACAGAGACAGGTAGGGTTTTAGCCCTGCTAATCTACCCCCACCCAGATAACTGCCCAGCCTGCATTTCCACCCCTGCACAGGCTGAAATTCATGTCATGTCTCTGCCTGCACACAGACAACTGGCTCCATCCTACAAATATGCTCATGCACATGGAAGTCTCTAGCTTGTACAAGTGCTCTTGCATTGGGGGAAACTGTCAGGGCTAGGCTCCACACCACAATCCAATTTATAAGAGTAAAGGATGGAAAATAGTCCCGATGTCTATCAGTAAGGAGATGGTTGGATACTTCACAATGGTAGGATCCTCACTGGTGCTTTCAAAATGAAGAAACTATTTCTATGCTGCTTTGGGACCATCTCCAAGCTCAGTTGTCCAGTGTGAAGAACAAGATTTGTGCAGTGTAAGTGAGCAGGGAGGGGAAAGCAAGATAGAAACAGACTGTCTTGTAAATGCACAGACATGTCTAGTGGATCCCACCAGGAAATGGTAATATTGCTTATGCTGAGGGATTTGGTGGGAGAGAAAAGAGATGTAAAGAAGATAAATAATGTAATATATACTATATATACATGTATATATCTGCATACCATGTCAAGATATGACTTTCTCAAAATATGTCATATACATGCAAATGTTTCTAAAATTCTAAGTTCAAGCAAAAAAGAATTGGCTTTGGGGCCTAAGCAATAGCACAATGGGGAGAGTGTTTGCCTTGCACGTGGCTGACTCTGAATTGGTCCCCAGCATCCCATAGGGTACCCCAAGCCTACTAGAAGTAATTTCTGAGTACAGAGCCAGGAATAACCCTTGAGTACTGTGAGGTAATACCCCCAAACACACAAATAAAAGTACTGGCACTGAGGGCTGAAGTGATAGCACAGTACAGAGGGCACTTGCCTGGCATGCAGCTGACCCAGGTTTATTTGAGAGCAGCATCCCATATGGTCTCCAAAGCACTGCCAGGAGTAATTTCTTAGTACAAACCCAGGCGTAAGCCCAGAGCACTGCTGGGTGTGGCCCCAAAACAAACAAAACAATACACACACACACACACACAACCAACAAAATTTCTTCTGTCAACCTTCCAGTCCTAAAGAAAAAGGGTGCTAAATCCACTCACATGCACTCCTGAAGGATCCTGGTTTGACCCCTCAGGAGGGGTTAGCAGGGGTCTTTGAGGCCACATCTGGACAAGTAGGGCCAAATCCAGCTAGAGTCCAGGCATGGGCTTTGGGCTCGCAAGGGGGAACTGGACTCTACATATATCAGTTGGGGCTGGGACTCCAGAAAAAGGCTATCTGAAGCTGGCAGCCACCTTCCCCCTCTGTGACAACACTGTTCCCCTCTCCCTCAAAAGCTTCCTTTGCTTAGCCCAAATCAGCCCAGCAAACCAAGTCACATCCCATGCTTTTGGTGTGTTTCAAAACAGCAGAATAATAGGGGAATTCAAAAGTGATCAAAAGTACAGCTCAACACTGTGGTAAACAGCATAGAATTCTTAGAGGGAAGGGGCCAGGATGTGGCTCAGAGGGGGCACATGCCTCTTGATGGCATCGAGACCCAGCACCAAGCAAATAAACAAATCCAAGAATTTTTTTGCTCCACCACTGCACAGCTAGAATGTTCACTTGCCAGAGATGCTCAAGATAATCTTACAATAAAGAGGCACCAGCCTGAATTCCAGGATTCATCTCCAAAGTGGGAAGGACTTTTTGGTGAGTTCCCCCAAACACTTCGGGAGAGAGGCCTCCCTATAAAATAAAGGTGGGGAAAAATCACACCCACCCAGCCTGCAGTCTTGTTTGGGAGCCTTGGGGGAGAAAACCAGGCACAAGCTCTGAGCTGGCAGCTTCTACTTCCGACGCAGGATGGTGATGCCACTGGCAATGAAAATACAAGCATGTGAGGGTTCAGCTTAGGGTCTCTGCCAGCTCTTCCTTGGCAGCCCTCCACCCTCTGCAGGGCCCAGGACCCACCCAGACTCATTGGTTTAGACTTTTCTACATCTGTGCAATCATACGTTTTCTAACCGTTTCTAACATTCTCTCTAGACCTAAATGTGTTCAGACACAAACAGTTGCATCTGTTTGGCTCCACTCTGTGACTGGTGAGTGACCATTATCCCTCTCTTGGCCAACTTGGATGGTTTCCTTGAGCTCTGCCATCACTCCCAGAGATGAGCATCACTTTCCAGTAGGTGGTGGAGGGAACTGACTTTGTGGGCACCTCTCAGGAAGAATAAAACTCTGAATTGCACAGTGTCCTGACCACCGGCCAGACAGACAGGGAGCTGTGCCCTCCTCTTTCAGAGCCTTCACACAGGCTAACAGGGCACTTGGCTTTAATTTTTTGTTTTTAAAGCATAAGGCTTATATTTTTGCAATGGTCTCCAATAAACTTGGCTTTTTTTTTTAAGTCCATGAATAAAACAAACTCCATCCCCACTGGAGATGCATTTCCAAGCCAGTGCGGAGGCTTTGAAGACCATTTGCTGAGCGTGCCGCCCTGTTTGACCGGCTCTGGGGCAGGGGGCATGCTCTAATTACTCGGGGTGAAGTTCTGTATCTATAGCAACAGGCAGAATTGACAACAGGAAGCTTCCCCCTCTGGGGCCCCCTCCGAAGTTTCTAAAATCAACTGGAGGCGGAGGCTGGAGTTAATCAGGAGAGCTTTCAGAGCATGAGTCGGCGCTCAAGAGGCAAAGGAATTATTTAATCAGAGCATCACGGGCGTGAGAAGGTGGAGTTCACTGAGCCAGGCTCGACTGGCTCTCCTGGACAGACACTGACTCTTCAGGGGAACTGGATTGGCCCCAGCAGGCAACCTGGGGGTATCGGTATCATCCCACTGCATCTGGCCCCGGGGGCCTGATTCTTTAAGTATTGTTGCTGGATAAATCAATCCATTGCATCTGATTCCTTGCAGCACTGCGTGTGCCCCCAGAATTTGGAGAAGTAGGACTGACCTGCCTACTTTGAGATGGCCCCTCATTGACATGGCTTCACATAGCTTCCTGTTTCTAGGGCTGATGGGTGAAAAGGTGGACATAAGTGTCCATGGCAGAGGGCTGCCCTGGACATACTATTTTCAGGGCCAGCCCTCTTGCACACCCAGAAGCAGTGTGTGTGTGTTGGGGAGGGGGCAAGCCAGTCAACCCTCCAGCTCACTTCTCTTGCTCCAGATAAGCACTCATGGACAAGAAAGCTAGTGGAGAGATTAAGGCGCAACGTGCACAACTGACCCCAATTACATTGCAGACACTACAGAGCACCTCCAGGAGTGATTCTTGAGCACAGAGCAGGTGGAAGTCCTAAACACAGCCGGGTACAACCCTCCCTCAAACCAAAGAAATCATGCTGTCTTTCTGGTCTCCTGAGAAGGGCTAAATAAATGGTGTAAATGGAGTAGAAATGATTGTACTCTCTGCTTGGCCTCCCTTTTGTCCTAACAAGGGTAGAGAATGGACAGAGTGACTGTATGGAAGTGACAGGGCCCATGTGTTTGGTTTTGTAGAATTTTCCAGGTCAGGCCTTCATAATTTGAGGAGGTGTCTCACCTGTAATCCCTCTTAATTTTTTTCTTTTTTCTCCACTGAACCTCTACATTATTATTATTATTATTATTATATTAGGCACCCATTCAAATCTTACTCGAGTCTAAGTAATACGTGTCTCTTCTTTAGAGAGCATTCAAACTCATGTGTATTCAGCAAAGATTTATGTACATGTCTAAGAAAACAAGTAAGATATTAGTGCTGAGAACACAAAGAAAATGGGGAACATTCCTTCCTCTGACAATATTTTAACATTAGAGTAGGTAACTTTACACCTTAATATTAACATGGGACAATGTATTAAGGACTAGGTAAATAGCCTGACCAGTGTGTATGCTGGGATTGCAGAGGGGACTGCTATAGCCTGTGGAAGTTGTCTGAATGAAAAAAAATCTGTGTAACACCCACCTCAGGATTCCCTGAACAAAAAGAAGTAAAAAAAAGAGAAAAGGAAGAACAAGAAAAGGAGAAAGAAGGAAACAAAGGAAGAAAGGAGAAGGGAATAAGGAATGAAGAAAGGAAAGAGGAGAGAATAAAGGGAGGAGAAAGAAAGAAAGAAAGAAAGAAAGAAAGAAAGAAAGAAAGAAAGAAAGAAAGAAAGAAAGAAAGAAAGAAAGAAAGAAAGAAAGAAGAAAGAAAGAAAGAAAGAAAGAAAGAAAGAAAGAAAGAAAGAAAGAAAGAAAGAAAGAAAGAAAGAAAGAAAGAAGAAAGAAAAGGAAGGAGGAAGGGAAAATCAGGAAGAGAAAAAAGAAAGAAAAAGAAGAAAAAAAGGAAAGGAGGAAGAAAGTATAAGGGAAGGAATGAAAGGAGGAAGGAAAGGAAGGATACATGGAAGGGGAAGGAAGGAAAGGCAGAAGGACAGAAAGAAGAAAGGAAAGAAGGAAGAAAAGAAGGGAACAAGGGAAGGAGGTTAAGAAGGAAGGAAGAAAGTGGGAAGAAGAGAGAAGGGAGAGGAAATGGGAAGAAATACCTGGCTTGGCCCCTCTCCCTACTCTGCGCTCTATACCCAGGGAATGTGTGGGTTCCCAAGCTTTATTGTTTCAATAGTCAGTAAGGAGGTTAACACTTTCTTAACAAGGGAACACTTTGTCTTCCCCCGCCCAGCATCTCCTCTCTCCTTTTTGGCTCAGCGACATTTCTACCACTACCTGATGAAATGTAGTATACAGCTTTTAATTGTGCCCAGCGGCAGTACAACTTCAGAGGTTCTGCAGCAAGTGGCAGAGCATTCCAGAAGCAGCTGTGCCGCCTGCACACGTGCTCCGAGGTGGAAGCGCCCGGTCAGCACCTGCGCACTCACCCGCCCGGCCCCCTGCACGCAGCTGGGCCCAGCCGGGCTGCAAGGAATTAATACTCTTAACTTGTTCTTTTATTGCACCTAGAGGAACCTGACGCTATATTAAATCCGTGGCACATAAGTAGGATTTTGTTCAATCTTGGGAGTTCCTAGGGGTGGTGGAGAGAGGTGCGCTGGGTGGGGTAATGAACAGACACACAAACACACCATCACACACACACACACACACACACACACACACACACACACACGACCTCTTTTCCAATGCTGAGAACAGATTGTTTTAATATCCTGATGTTTGGTTTATTTGCTATTAGAGATGAGTGGCCACATTTAAAGAGTAATGCACCTTCCTGGCTCCAACCTACATTTCCCACTGGATGGAGCTTGGAGTCCCAGTCTCTGGGCATCGCCACCGGATACCAACTCTCTCTGAAGGTATTCCTTCTGAAGATGCTTGAAGAGCTTCATCCAGCTTCTTTCGGAGCCTCTTCAGCCTCTGCTCTCCAAGTTTAGTCTAAGAAAGTCGATTGCAAATGCCCCCCACCCCAAAACAATATAATTCCCTGGAATTTCTCCCAGAGCCCCTCTCATCCCCTAGAAACAACACAGCTATGTCCAGTATCTGTTTCTCCATTTTTTTAAGTCATCAAAATAGAAGTTCAGGCTAGTGATGTGGATTACTCAGGGGCAAATCAGTCTCAGGACTTGGAATAGTCAACAACTCCTACTGAAAGCCATGGTTTTTCTTTTCTTTTTTTCTTTTCTTTTCTTTTCTTTGCTTTTCTTTTTCTTGTCCTTTCCTTCCACCAAAGGACATGCTTTTTCCTTTCCTTTCCTTTTTCCTTTCCTTTCCTCCTTTCCTTCCTTTTCCATGCTTTTTCCTTTGCTTTAATTTCCTTTCCTCCTTTTTCCTTTCCTTTCTTTCCTTTCCCTTCCCTTCCTTTTCCATGTTTTTTCCTTTCCTTTCCTTTCCCCTTTCCTCCTTTCCTTTCCTTCCCTTCCCTTTCTATTCATTTTCCTTCCCCCTTTCTTTTCTCCTTTCCTTTCCTTCCTTTCTGTTTCCTTTCCATGCTTTTTCCTTTCCTTTCCTTTCCTTTCCTTTCCTTTCCTTTCCTTTCCTTTCCTTTCCTTCCCTTCCCTTCCCTTTCCTTTCCTCCTTTTTCCTTCCCTTTCCTTTCCTCCTTTTTCCTTTCCTTTCCTTTCCTTTCCTTTCCTCTCCTTTCCTTTCCTTTCCTTTCCTTTCCTTTCCTTTCCTTTCCTTTCCTTTCCTTTCCCTTTTCCTCTGGGTGGGGCTGTGAGGGGTGACCACAGGACAGGGGACAAGAGGAAGTCATTCCTGCAGATGTTCAACATGATGGCAGTCAATGTTTTAGGTGAACTACCAACACTTTAGTGTTCTTTCCTTAAAGAAGGAACCTATTTCCCTTAGCTACATCCAGACCCCACACTCAAGAAGACAACTGCCTGGGAAAGAGCACCCCTTCTTGTGGGACTTGATTCTGGGAATATTGATGGGACCCAGAGAGAACCATGGATTGAGGCAGACACGGAGACCCTTGGGCCCTAGCTGTGGGGGAGGTCTGATGTCCCCATAATTTTAGCTGATGCATGGATGGGGCACAAAATGGTTTAAGGGCAAGGACAGTCCCTTTTCTATCCCCAATTATTCCCTCCTCAAAGCTAAGCCTTTGACAAGTCACAAGCCCACAGTGGCTCCCACTCACCTTTCCCATCAGACTCATGATATGAAACCCCAAATTTGAGAGCACACGGAACATACAAAGGTAGCTTTCCTCCTGAACCTATTTATAAAGTATGCCTCTGTGTGACAGGCTCGTGGGGAACAGGCAGTATCTGGGTAGATATCACCCCCAAACCCTCCTTAAACAAGCACTTTTTTAAAATAAGGATCCACTCATCACCCATTAATACATGGACACATCGTTAGAGACCCACCTGGCTACAACGCCAGGGTTAATGAAGCCCGGAAATTTCATTTCTGCAGAGTTTCTTTAGATTTACCAAATCTGCTTCACAGAAGCTCTGAATTGAAAAACCTTCCTGCACCCCAAACCCACAATCACATGCCATTTGTTCTCTGATCATGTCAGCAATGATTTTCTCTGTGATGAATGCCTAACCCTGGTGAGTAGAATCCCAACTTTCCATTCTGGATTGGCCTTCATTTAGCTGAACCCACCATTCCGCTTTTGGGGAGCAGTCTGGTATGGTGTCTCAGGAACCTCGGAAACATTGGCCCAGACATGCCTTTTCTGGGAAATGTCCCTCAAGCCCTAACGAGAAGGGCAGAAGGGACTTTTTTTTTATTGGTGCATGGAGATGTTTATCAGAACATGTTCTCCCACTCAAAAAGTGGGTGTGGGGGAAGGGGAGCCCCCTGCCAACCAAGCACTAAGGATAGCAATTCAGAAGCACCAGCCTTTTGCCCACCGGTGGCTGGCATGTATATGAGAGGATCTGTGCAGCAGTGGGCCTTGGGGATCAGGGAAGTAAACCCAGTATTGGCTGAACTGACACTATGGAAAAAAGAGGAATCCCCACCGTTACCCCATTCATTCCCATTTAACTCACTGCTAAACTCCACAATAAGTGAACCTATGAACAATTTTTTTGTTTTGATTTTGGACCATACTTTTGGCACTCAGGGGTTTCTCCTGGCTCTGCACTCAGAAATTACTCTTGGCAGGTTTGAAGGACCCTATGGGATGTTGGGAATCAAACCTGGGTCAGCCGCATGCACGGCAAATGCCCTTCCTGTTGTGCTATCGTTTCAGCCCCGCTGTGAACAATTTTTAACAAGAGATGCCCCTGAAGGTACATCAGACACTCTGTCACTTCCACAAAGGGAAATCTGGGGATTTTTCTCTGTTTTATTTCTTTATGAAACTGTCCGGCCTAGAGAAAAGTAAAACAAAAACAAAAAAACAAAACACCTCAGCACTCCACAGGATGGAGAGAGAGAGAGTTGGAGGAGGAAGAAAGATGGGCCTTTGCTTGCTCTGGGCAGGCTTTGGGGCATCAACCCTCTCCTCGGGGCTCAGCTACTCCTGCCTGTGCTTCTCAGCTTGAAATGAGAGCCCAGAGGGAGACCCTAAGTCCAGATGCCAGCCAGCTGTGCCCTCAAAGGGGACACTGTACTGTGCTCAGGAGCCAGGTTCCTTCTGTTCTGTGGGGTACAAGGTACCATCAGCTGCACCCTACGTGGTTCTTCTTGTTTCTTCCATGCTGCTTGGAGGTATCATGTCCCACCTGTGGCCACCTAGAAGTACTTGTATTTGGGACTTATACCTGATTGTGCTCAGGGCTTACTCCTGGCTCTTTGCTCAGGGATCACTCTTGGTGGTTCTCGGGGGGACCTATGGGATGCTGGGAATCAAACCTGGGTCATCTGTGTGCAAGGCAAGTGCCCTCCCTGCTGCCTTATCTCTTCCCAGCTTAGCCAAGCTCATATTTCACAGGGGCCTTATACTGTGGCAGCTCCTGAGAAATATCCCTGGCTGGGATCTGCAGGGGTCAACTCAGAATGGCGAGTTTGTCCATCTTTTCTCCAAAAGAACCTTCTCCCCAACTAAAGCCATCCTGGTGGTGCTGGGCTGAATTTATCTTTCGTGGGAGGGAATCACCGATCAGTCCACAGGGGATGTTTGAGGATTATGGGGCAAGACGCATGTGATTTTCTAAGCAGCCCGGGGCCAAGCTTGATTCTCTGGCTTATGACTCAGTTCTGTAAGCATAACTCAGATGTCTCCAAACACATGCTCCAGTATAGAGTGGTGAAGTTGAGAATCATTTCATGGACCTTGTTTCTGGCTTAGTCTTTTTGAAGCCATGCCCAGCAATGCCTCCTACCTCCCAGCCCTGCCTCTCTCACAGCAGCTCTCCCAGGGCAGCCTGTAAGTCCTGCTGGGACAGATCCAACCACCCAATTGAAGATGTGGTGCCTGGTCACAGCTGCGCTGAAGCTACATCTGAATTTGAGTCAAAGTGAATAGGCTCCCATATTACATCACTGAATTGAAGGTACGGACCAGAGGGTCTGCAAGTATCTATCCCCAGAGGGCAGTGACTTGGCAGTGACAGATGGGGAGCTTGAGGGGGCATCTCCCATATCCTTTTCCCCTTAGGGGAATTAATTCAAAGGGCCCTGATTTTAACCAACCTTCCCAGGATCCCCCAGGAGGCAAGTGCTCAATCACATGCTCCATGTTGGCTGGGAACCCATCTCTTCTGTACCTCCTAAGAAAATACACAATAAGATGCCTTTCTCCCTTCACCTCTCCTCTCTGTGAGGGACAAAAGAAGCAGGTAACCAGCACCCAAACTCCTCTGTGTAGAGACTCAGTCCTATGTAACAGTCTTGGAGGAGGATTTCGGGGGAGTGTTGAAAGCCCTAGAAATGAAGTGGCAGTGTTCTAAAAGACACTCCCTCTTCCTTCATGGGGAAACAGCACAGATGTTGGCAAGCTGGAGGCAGCTGTCTACCATCCTGGCACCCAAGCCTTGGACTCCACCCCTAGAAGAATGATTAATACATTTGCTATGGACTGAGAACCCTCCATTCCAACTCTGCTCTATTAGGGAAAATGACCAAGACAGTCCCCACACTCATATACTTCTGACCCTTTCCCTAGCCTTCCTGCCACATGAAATCACAATGCATGTGCATGCATGTCTCTGTGGCTGCTTCTTCTGCCCCTCCAGACTCTGCCTTCTCCCGTGCCCATGTGGGCAGCATTCACTGTGCACTGAGCCTGGAGCTGCCATCCCATCTGAGAATAATAGTGATGAAGGGACAAGAGGAGAAGGCAGGAGGTCATGGCAGTGGGTTCTCAATTGTGTTGAGCGGTGCTGAGAGGCCTGGCAGCTGCCACTGAATTTGGGGTCTTTTTGATCCCCAGCTTCTAAATCTGACCTTGGTGTGTGGCCTGAGTCCACATTACTGCAGTTTCCTCATCAGAAAAGCAAGGAGCAGGGAGCCAAGGAGGAGTGACCATTTCTCTCCAGTCTTCCGGCTCTCAAATTCTATGGCTCTAGCTTCTGGGCCATAAACTTTACAGCGCTGAATAAATTAGGGGGAATGAATATTGAAACGGTGTGCAAACACTCGGGAACGGCCTTTCTTCGTCTTTTATGGAGTGGGAGAGCCAGGGGAAAATCAGAAACACAGATGGGCCAAGGGATGGGTGCCTACCTCCCTGTTTTGGGGGGCAGCTGGTAGCTGCAATAGGCTTCCTGTTTCTTGATAGTGGGGAGCTACTCAGAAATTTTCAAGGGCCTCTTTTGAGAGCTTATTAAATCTCATGTGTGAGGGCCCCATCTTCAGGAGCTAGTCAAGACCAAGGGGTGGATGGGTCCCACAAAGGAAGGTGGGAGCTGCTTAATAGATTCTAGTGGTTCCTTATATTTTTGTTTGTTTGTTTGTTTGGGGGGGGGAACACTTTGTGGTGCTCAGAGGTTACTCCTAGCTCTGAGCTCAGTAATCAATCCTGGCAGGCTTGGAAGATCATATAGGATGCTGAGGATCAAATCTGGGTTGGTCCTGTGCAAGGTAAATGCCTACGTGCTGTGGTGACACTTTAGACTCCAATTCCTTCTATTGAGTCTCAGGAAAAGGTGCCATGACCTCTTCATGTTCTCTAGTCAGGGTGACCTTCTATGTGAAAGTCATGCAGAGGAGCCTTTGGATAAGCTAATAGTCTGGGACCCCTAAAACCTTGACCTGTATGTGTGTGAAGACAGAGGGGAATTAAGGAAGGAAACTATGTAAGGGGGAGACCAAATGGCTTGTGTTGGGGGGAGAAAACTGGGGAGGAGGGTTAGTGATGTACTGGGTCTAGCTGTGTGAGGGTGAGAAGTTCACACAGGTACCTCCCACCAAGTCCTATATCACCTATATCACCGAGAGGTGCCTGGCATGCTATTTTCTGCATGGAGAAGGAGGAGACAGAGCTGGGGAGCTTGATCCCATTCTGAAGCATGCATGGCAGAATAGGGCTCAAATATGAAGTCACAGATCTATGCGGGGACCCAGACCTGACACAGGAAGGTTGTATCTGCTCCTCAAAACCAGTCACGCTTGAAACCAAACTAAAAAATGAGGAATCTCCCAAAACTTCTCGTCAGCTTCCAATTCTCCATGCCTACACAGGACTCAGGGGCACGGACTATTGACCACCTTCCCCTAGCCTTTCTTCCAAGACCTCCCACTGGTTTGTCCATGAAAATTCTGGCTTTGTTCTTCCTTTGCATAGATCTTCAGCAAACATCACAAAGCAAAGCTGAGGCCACAGAGTTGATACAGGGGTCAAGATACATCATGCTCATTTTGGTTTGATCTTTCATACCACACAGCCCTGGAGGCCCCACACACTGCAGGGTGGCATAGGAGAGCCCCAGCCTCGAAGGACCCGAGAAACATCATTTCCTTGGACCCTCATCACTGACCCAGCTGGTTTATAATCACAGGTAGGGCCCATGGATCTCCTGAGCACAGCCTGAATCCCCACTCCCCCACTACCACCAAAAAAAGATAAGGGGCTGGTGTTTCTCAGCATGCAGTTAACCCAGGTTCAATCCTCAGCATTCTATATTGTCCCGAGCTTGCCAGAAGTGATTTCTGAGTGCAGAGCCAGGAGTAACCCCTGAACACTGCTGGGTGTGGGACCAAAACAAAAACCCAAAAAGATAAAAATGGCATAAAACTATGAAACGGTAGTGATCACTGAATTCTGATCTAGAAATAATATATAGTTCTTGAGGCGGAGAGCTTTACTGACCAAATATTAAGAACTTTGGGGGAGACTCACAAGAAAATGGATATGCACAACCCCCAGTCCTGACCACACTGTGCACATCCTGCTGATTCATGAACAAGAAGAGAGTGAGGTAGAGAACATGGGTCTGAGTCCAGAAATCTGTGGGATTCGTTGAACAGACCCTTCTCTCTCAAATTCAGCTAAGATAGCTGGATAGCTAAGAGGCACCTGTTCACATCCCCCAGTCACAGCCTGGGCGTGCAACCTACCTCCCATAGTCCCTGTAACTTAGAGGAATTTTGCTAGATTCATCCTGACCCTCGCAGGACAGAGCCCCTGGGAACTTCTTGTAGAGATCAATTGTACACACACACACTGCCACCCCATACTGGGGCAGGTGCCATGACTCTTTTCTGCCGTGTTCAGTTCTCTACACTGGCTGAGCAACTGTTCTAGGAAGGGTGGCAGGAAACTACGTTTTAATGAAAACGAGACAAACGAGGACTCGCCTTCTCTGATGCCTCTTAACACACACCCCCTCACCCCAGGTCTTACACCAAAGCTTCCATGTGTCAGAAAACTCAAGAGCCAGCAGCACACACACCCTCCTAGCCCCCCCCCCCAATCTAGATGCTGGTGAAATGTAGACTAGGGCTTGGATTTGGATAATGGAGGTGCTGCCAGACTCTAGATGTCCTGCATTCAAACAGCTCAGGGAGGAAAAGGGAATTGGATCAACAACAGTGAGATAGGGAAAGGGTGGTGGGGGAAGGTCTGCAAAGAAGCAGTTGCTCCTTGGCCCTCACAGAGACCCAGGGATGATGGGGGGCTCTGGGCCCGCCCATCAGATCTGGGTCAGAGATTCTGGCAGAGAGAAAGAAGAGCGTTTCTCTGCTCCAGCTGTTATCTGAGCCGCACAGCTGGGGGCAGGCTTCCAACTCACACTTCTGGGGTTCAGAGCTCAAGGTTCCTGCAGCTCTGAGGGGTGGGGTGGTGGCAGCCCAGGATGCTGGCAAAGAGGAAGAGAGAGAATCAGAAGAAAAGGGAGAGGTGGGGGCTCCCCAGGAGCCCCTGATCTTTTTATATTTTTATTTATTTTTATTTTATTTTTATATTTTTATGACTGGGATGAACCTGACTGGTATCCTGTGGGTGAGAAGTTGAAGCCCCCCAAGAAGTATCAGGGATTCTGATGAAGGGCAGGAAAGGGGAGTCCTGGATACAGGGAAGCTGCTGTGTTGAAGTCCCAGTGACCCAATTCTGGAGTCACCCCTGCCTTAATTTTACAGGTCGCAGAAGCCAAGTGGTGCAGTGAGTTGACCAGCAAGTAATCGTGTTTTGAGGTAGCTGAGACATTTGGCTTAACTGCTCTGACAAATTCCATTTCTGAACAGTCCCAGCCTGTGGGATGCCTCATCCTGCACCCCTTGTACCCCTTAACTCACTTGCTGGGGAAGATCTCCTATCTCCCTGCCCAAGGCTCCAAGTGTGTTTCCACGAAAGTGACTCCAATTCCTTCCTGTTCAGCCTCCCACCCTGAGTTCCGGTGGTGAGGAAATAGGAAGTCATTGCCCGAATTTCATAATTTAGAGATAAATAATGAACACCCAACTCAGAGCAAAATACCCTAGTGTTCATTTTATTTAATATTCTCCATTGGCGGAGATAAATTAAAAAGAACAAGGCTTGTTTATGCCTGCCCCGCACTGCTCTCCACTTTTGAATAGCAACCGCATATTAATTTGCCAAGATCCCATAAATTATAATTAGCCCGGAGGATTAACAACATAAATCCTGGAATTTAAAACCAACCTGCCCAGCTCTCTCTTCCCTGTGCCCTAAAGTGAAAAAGAGCCATAAAACCTATCACCACGGCTTGATCCATTAAACTCCGGAGACATTCTTATTTCAGCTGAGCACTGGTGATAGTCTTGGCTCAATCTTTTTTAAAGTTACAGCCATTCTGAAGGAGTTGTGGGGCTGGTCTCACAAATGTCTGTGTTCCAGACCAGCTAAGGTGATATCTGTTCATGGAAGAAGGGGAGAGAGGCACTGTTTGACAGGGGGTGTCCTAATATTGACCTGGGACCCCCAAGTGCTGCCTAACACTACCTTAACCATTACTGACTGCAAAAAGCTTAACAAGAGCATATTTTTACAAACATGGCCATGTAGAGCCTGCCTGTGTGTGAACATGCCATTGAATATACGCCTGCATCCAGTCATGTTGTTCCAAGCCAATGAACAGGAGGAAGCTATTGCCCTGATGACAAAGACAGAAACACAAGACTGGCACATTTTTGTTTTCAGGGCCACACCTGGTGTTCAGTGCTTACTCCTGGCTCTGAACCCAGGAATCGCTCCTGGCAAGCTTGGGGAACCCTATTGGGTGCCAGGAATTGAAGCCAGGTTGGATGCATGCAAGGGAAATGCCCTACCCAGTGTACTATCACTCTGGTCCCAACACTGGCATTTTTTTTTTTTTTTGGTTTTTGGGCCACACCCGGTGATGCTCAGGGTTTACTCCTGACTATATGCTCAGAAATTGCTCCTGGCTTGGGGGCTTGAGGGACGCCCAGGGATCAAACCATGGTCTGTCCTAGGTCAGCTGCAAACAAACACCCCACTGCTGTGCCACCGATATGACCCTGACACTGGCATAATTTTAAATGTGGGCTCTGCTGGCAAGGTAGATGATGAACCCTATAAAGGAATCTACTTGGAATGCACCCCCAGATGTCAATTTCTCCACACTTGTGCACAGGTGAGGCTGAAAGAAGGCTCCTTAGTAACCACATAGTGCCCTGAGTCCCATGGTTAGAAGAAGGGACAGAAGGTGGTTAGGATTAATGTGGTAAAAGGGCCTATTTTCTGGTGGTGGGTAGCTACAAAAACATAAAAAACTATAAATTAACAAACAATTTTTTAAAAAATCACTTAAAAGACAGCATGCATGTGAGAAGTAGTAAACATTTAGGCTATTTAAAATATTAAATTATGTGGGGCTAGAGAGATAGCATGGAGGTAAAGGCATTTGCCTTGCATGCAGAAGGATGGTGGTTCGAATCCTGGCATCCCATATGGTCCCCTGTGCCTGCTGGGAGCGATTTCTGAGCGTAGAACCAGGAGGAGCCCCTGAGCGGTGCCGGGTGTGACCCAAAAAAAAACAAAAAAATATTATGAATACTTTTATGATAGTTATTTATGCAGATATTTTTCTGCATGTCTTTTTCTCTCAGAATGGATTCAGGGAGTAAAAATTTCTGGGTAAAAAGAGGTGAAAGTCTGTCAAATTGTCTATGATGATTAGGGAGAAGGACAAAGAAGGAAAGAAATCAAGGTGGGAGGAAAGAGATGTGAAAGGAGAGTAATAGGGAAACAGGAGTTTGGGCTTCTGTTCTGTTGAGATATGGGTGGGTGGTCCAGCTCTAAGCAAAGTCAGGATGTAGACTCAACAACACTAAAGACATGAGCTCTAAGCTGCAACCACCGAACTTTGTCATGTACCTGTCAAAGCAGCAGTGGGAGGCGTGGGGGCAGATGGAATAAAGGAGCACTGGAGGAAGGAGTTGACACTGGTGATAGGGTTGGTGTTAAAATATGATATGCCAAAACTCAACTATCAATAACTTTGGAAATCATAGTTCTTTAATTAAATAAAAATTATTGGGAAAAAAAGAATTTCTGGCACCCATGAAAAGTTCTGTTTGAAAATGGAACCCAAGAAAGTACTCTCTGAACCCACAAAAGAGTGGGGAAGGGTTATGCAGTATGGAACTGTGGAATGTGAACTCATTACTCGGAAGAGCAGGGTTGATTTTTCAACCCCCATCCACAGAGAGTGGGGAAAAGGGTGCCAGCTCTCCTGCATGGAACCTGGGCATTATGCCCAATGGGATGCTGCATAAATTTATTCTTTAAAAAAAAAAAAGACTAGAGTGGGCCGGAGCAATAATTCAGCACAGAGGACACTTGCCTTGCACACGGTCGACCTGATTTTGATCACCAACATCCCAAAGGGTTCCCTGGGCACTGCTAGGAGTGATTCCTGAGTGCAGAGTCAAAACTAACCCCTGAGCATTGCTGGATGTGACTAAAACACAAAACAAAACAAAACAAAACCAAAAACCAAAAACCATAGGACTGGAGAGAAATACAGGAAGTAAAGCTCCCATCTTGTATGGGGCTGACCTGGGTTCAATTCCTAGGACTACCACCACCGGAGCCACTCCTGAATAAAAAGCCAGGAACAGTCTCTGAGCACGGCCAGGTGGTTGTTCTCAAACTCTATAAATAAGTAGAGAAAAATAATGGGGAATAATGCTATAGCCTATCAAAAGCCATTTGAGGATAATGGAGTTCAGAGAATCTGCTGGGTCTCTCCTTCCCAGAAAAACATGCCCCAACTCTGCATGTTCATGCAGAATGTCAAGGACATGCAGATGGCCTAGGGCGGTCCTTGACACTCTGGATTTGGCTGATGTCAGGGGGACTAAGAGGTGACAAGAACAGCCCCTTCCAGGAAAAGTCATTGGGTGTGAAGGTGCATGTGAACGCTCATGATTTTCCCCCTGAATTCAGTGAGACAAAAAAGGAGGTTCTGGGATCCAAGGTTGGGCTGAGCTGTTCTCCTTAGAAAGATGACATGGAGGAAGGTGCTGAGAAAACTGTACTGAGAGCAGCAGTTCCCAGATACCCATGACTACCAGAATCATTGGGAACCAAATCAAAGCCAGGCTGTGGGGCAGGGAAAGGATTCATCAGTCAGGGCTCTGTTGGGTATGTGCCAGGCCTGGGTTCAAGCCCCCAAACTACAGAGTTTTTGGGGTATCTCTAGGTGTGCAGCCCCAGAGGCCTCCAGTACCACAGGGCCTGATATACACACCTGAACCAATGACTGAGTTTCCTAAGAATCTGCAGTGGGGCCCTCAGACCTCCTGAGCACTATTCACTTGGAAAGATACCCCCAAAATAAATCCCCTTCAAATGACTGATTGTGACTACCAAACTCAGAGCCAGCAAGTTTGGGATGGCACCAACAATTTCCCAGGCAAAGCTTTGGCCATTGCCCCCTAACTCATTTTCAGGACTGTCAGTTTAATCCCAACAGGACCCCTGTTATGACTTGGGACTATCAGTCTAATCTTGTCAGGACGCATGTTGTGACATGGGACTATCAGTGTAATCCTGACAAAACCCATGTCATGACATATAATGAAGCCTCTGCAATGAGGCTGAACAATATTTATTAGTCCAAGGAATATATTCACAACATGTCCTGCTCACAAAGGGAAAGAAATCAGGTAACATAACATTAAAGACCATCTAAGCCTGTTGAAGTGAACTTCTTAAAATGATAATAATAATAATAATAATAATAATAATAATAAAATTTGCCTCTGGGTGCACTGATACCAATATCTAAATATACAAGCTTAAATATAGAAGTGGATTTGGATAGAGGTGCAGATATGAATATGGATGAGCACAGGGAAGGAAGATCAGCAGATACAGAGTTAATTCTCCTTTTCTCCCATGTTCAGATGGTTCTGCTTCTGCTTTCTGTTCTCCCTCACCTATATTTTCTACCCTTTTAACACCGAACAGACGTTGTTTTCACTCTGAGGTGGGGAAGTTCCACTTAATTGTCAGAAGCGGAAGCAGGCTGCAATTACTGGGGCGCTGTGTGCCTGGCGGCCCCACGAGGAGTTTGCTTTTCTGCGGGTGGGCTGGGGACTGTGTGCAAGCCGGCACCTTTGCACCCATGCCTGCGGCCCACCATGAATCAGCAGGGAACTGCCTTGGGTCTTTTTCCAGTGGGTGCCCAGGTAATTTTCTCAGAACAGCTCATGCTGGGTAAATGACCTTGCTTGACCTGATCAACAAAGGGGTAGTGATGAAAAATATGATGTGCTTTCTAAAATATAGATATTTAGGTATAGATATGTATGCATTATATAAAATGAAGTTCACATTTCATTCACATATGAATTGGAAGCTGTTCAGATATTTGAATGCTTCTAATATGGCTGAATTGTCAATGGACTTTTCTTGGGAATTATGGTCTTCTACACTAGAGGTCCTTCCTCTGGGGGAGATTAAATTAGCATCTGTTTTATAATAAGATGGATGAATGGATAGATGATGATAGAGATATGGATGGATGAAAGGGTGGGTGGGTGGATGAATGGATGAATAAGTGCATGGATGTACAGATGGTTACATAAGTGGGTACATGAATGGATGGATAGATGATGGATGGCTATGTATATGGGATTATGATGAATGGATGGATTAATGGATAAGAAACAAAATATAAATAGAAGCTCGTTATAATTTTTACTTTGATATGCAGAATATTTTCATAATATCTGGTCAAATTTGTCTATGAAATAATGGGTACAGTAGATGATAAGGAGGCTTTATAAAATTACAAATATCCTTACACATACACACAAAATAGAGACACCACCCTACTATACCATTCTCTTCTATCTCAAGGCATTTAAGGGCTTGAAAACCTAGAGTAGATTCCATTTTTAGGCATACAACTGCTATCATATTCGGCTCATAGTTTCCGAGGAAGGCAAGTGGCAATACTGCTGATGTCTGGGCCATGGACCTGTCCAAGTTTTCCAGCAAAAATGAGGCTACCACGAGGTTGCTCCTCTCTTTTCAGTGAAGGAGATGTTGACCCCAAAGCCTGCATCACCCACTTGGGATCTGAGCCATCTGTTGAATCTGAGTCAGCAATTTCAGTTAAGGAACTCTACTGGCTGCACAGGGCACCTGGTCTGAAAAACTTTCCTATAGGCTGATGTAAAGACAGATCGCCACATGTCCCCAATAGGCCAATGTCAAAACTGAACCAATGGGCCCCGATGGCAGTTTTCCTGAGCCCACTAAAACCTGGTGCCTCTAATGGGCTCCACTTTTTTTTTTTTTTTTGGTTTTTGGGTCACGCCCAGCAGCAATCCGGGGCTACTCCTGGCTTCATGCTCAGAAATCGCTCCTGGTAGGCTCAGGGGACCATATGGGATGCCGGGATTCAAATCAATGACCTTTTGCATGAAAGGCAAACGCCTTACCTCCATGCTATCTCTCCAGCCCCGGGCTCCACTTTTTAAATCACATGCCCAGCATTACTTTTTTAATAAGTCACTGCTCATAAATAGCTAATACATGGTTTGTCTGCACAGGTGATTTTTAAATGTAACTAGGTTTGTTAAGTCCTTAAAATGAGCTCCATTAGCAAAGTCAAACCACATATTAAGAAAGGCAATATAGGAAAGATGGAAACTCCGCTATTATCTTTCCTCCTGCAGTTTCACTGGAACTGGGTGCTCCACATATGGCTACCCTGACTGAGGGAGTGGTCTCAGAAAATTAGGATGAGACTCCTCAAATTTAAGGATTTGGGGGTAAATCCCTATGGTTTTCCATGGAAATCTTTGACTGGTCCCTATGACAGGCTCAGCACTTTTCCTTCCAGAGCTTTCAGCAGAGAGAGGCCCTGCAAGTTACTTTAATACCTGTGCTGGGCAGGGGGGAACAGTCACTTGATACCGAAATGAAATACATAAATTAATAGACGCCTCCTCAGAAACCCTTTCAAACAGAGAGTTGGTTCGGCTGCCTCAGCGGCTATGCAGTCAATAGGTCGGGCTTGGGTTAATGGAGAGGGAGAGGCAGAGGAGGGCTGGACGGGGTCCGAGAGATGCAGCCAGGATCGACAGGCAGGTCCTGAGATTTAAGTGACCAGGCAGAACTCTGCCCTTGTTGGAGGACATGCAGGTGTCTTGGGCTGAGCGCAGCACCCAGGGGCTGTGGGAATCACAGATAGAAGAGGAGGAGGGAAGGGGAAAAAGAGAAAAGGAAGAAAAGGAGAGAGAAAGGAAAATGAGGAAGAGGGGTGTGCAGAGAAGAGACCCTCATCAAAATTGAATATGAGGGGGCCGGTGCGGTGGCGCTAGAGGTACTGTGCCTATCTTGCCTGCACTAGCCTAGGAGGGACCGAGGTTCGATCCCCTGGTGTCCCATATGGTCCCCCAAGCCAGGAGCGATTTCTGAGCGCGTAGCCAGGAGTAACCCCTGAGCGTCACCGGGTGTGTCCCAAAAACCCAAAAAAAAATTGAATATGAATGGGTGAGTCTGGAGTGATATTACAGTGAGGAGGGCATCTGCCTTGTACACAGCAGACCTGGGTTTGATACCCAGTATTCCATATGGTCCCCTGAGCCCACCAGGAGTGATACCTGAATGCAAAACCCAGGTATTAGCCCTGAACACCGAAAAGAAAAATAAATAAAAGAAACATGTAAAAGACAGATAAAATATAATCTAAAAAATAATAATGGAATGAGTGTGCCCAGCATATGGGCACTTCACTTTCCCCTTCAAAGGTCTGAAAACAGTTTCAAGTCCTAAAACAAGCTGGATAGGCTCCTAGGATTGTTCAAGAAAAATATGTTTCAATATTCACTGTTTTAGCTTCAGAACCTATAAGATCTTGGGTCAGAGAGATCCTTGGGGGGTGGTAAGGTGCTTATATTGCATGCAATCAACTTTAACTTTAACCCCAGCACTGCTTAAGTTCCCTAAGCACTGCTATGGGTCACTCCTGAGCACAAAATCAAGTATAGCCCCTAGCAGAACTAGATGTGACACCAAAACCCACCCCTCAAAACCTTGTTGTTTTTGTAGACTACCAGAACTCTTAGTCTCATCAATCCACAGGGCCCCTGAGGCCTCAATGAAATTGTATAAGAATCCTCCATCCAAGCTTTCTGCAGCAAAAGGAGCATAACCCCCTCAGATTCCCATCCCCTACTCCCCACACATACATACACTCCCTGTAACCACTGTAGAGCTAAGTAAGAGCCTCATTCTGTAACCACAGACATCTCTGGAGAACTAGGCTGGATCTAGATATTTTTATTTATTGGTTTGGGGGCTATATTGATGATGCTCAGGGCTTACTCCTGGCTTTGTGCTCAAGACTCACTCCTGGAGGACTTAGAGGATCATATGGGATGCTGGAGATCAAAACTGGAGTCAGTCACATGCAAGTATTCTCCTCACTGTACTGTATATCTCCAACCCCATCCGGAGTTTGATTTTTTTAATTAAAAAAAAAAAAACCTCACCCAAATGATTCTTATCACAAAATATCTGAGGAAATTTAACAAATTCTCTTCTGCTGGAAGTACCTGGCTCAACATACTAAACATCTCTCTGATCTGGAAGTAGCTTCTTTTGAGCTGGAGAAGCTGTAGGCTTAAGGGCAGACAACTGAGATAATTTAATCTCCCCAAGCCCTAGACTGTCCCCACTCCTGGGGGGTGACATTTCTTTCTAATAACATCTCTAAGGGTCTCCTTTTATGTTAAGGAGCTAAAACTACAGGAAGCTAAAATCCAGATATCCTTGCCCAGGTCTTTCTCATGCAGATTCAAATAAAAAAATGAAAGAAAGAGTGAGAGAGAGTGGTGTTTTTGAGTGTGTGAGAGAGGGAAAGAGATTTCTGATAGGCTTACAATATCCTTTGTCAAACTCACATCCATACTTCCTGCCTCCAGTCTCTCCTTTGCCCTTAAAGACATTTCCTTAAGGTTCCACGTGCCTACCAAAGAAATTATATTCCACTGTTGGCTTAACCAGGTTTCATAACAGTATATGCCTGTTACTCATTGGTCAGAAGTACCTTTGGATAGAAGCATCCTTTGGATTGGTGCCTTTGACCACTTGTTCTCCACCCCAGGAGCACCAGGTCTGGTGCTTGAGAATAAAGACCCCAGGTCTTAGGGAAAGACCGGTGGCTCTTTCAGTTTTCCACCACTGAGCTATCTGCTTCTTAGGAGCGGAAGGCTTTCATGTGGGAGTTCCTAAACCTCTTTTATCCCTTTAACCTTGTGTGGATTATTTCCTGCGTAGGTGTTTGCTCCGACCCATGTCTCTCCAATGCCCTGGACTTGGGATATGAGCCTTCCGCTTCATTCCACCACTACAAGAAGGGCAAAAATAAATAAATAAAATAAAATAAAAATAAATAAAAAACAACCAACCCAGTGAATGTAACATGCAAATCTGGTCACATGTCATGAATAAAAATCTTGGTAACGAATTCTGATCTGTGCTCCGAAATGCAGACTTGAAATGCTTGACTCTGCACCACTACAGGAGGTGGATATAGGGGGACTGGAAAAGTGCACTGTGTGTTCCAAAGGGAAGCTAAACCATTTCTGCAAACCTAGCCTGGCTCTCAAGTACTTTAATTGCAGCAGGGCCACAGCAAGGTGCGGAAACACCCCCTTAGGCTGAGTGCTTAGCCAAGAGGTACTGAATTAAACTGTCAGAACATGCAGAGAAATCGCAGCCGGGCCTGTCAACAGCATTTGTTAAGAGACACGGGTGAGGCTGGTGACTTGTGTGGAAAAAGCGCTGGCTGAGTGCAGCCATCCAGGCAAAGCCTGGAAGTAATGGGCAATCGCGAAGCCCTGTGTTCTACTTCATTGGTCAAAGCCCACACATGCCTCTGTAAGCTTTGGGCTTGTTTGCTGTTTATTATGAAGTCAGTAAAGGCCACACAGAGATACAAACAGTATCGTGCATTGGGGCAAATCCATGGCCATGAATGCCTGCCTTCTATTCTGATTCTCTTTCACATGGTCTTTTATTTTTTTTTTTTTTGTGGTTTTTGGGTCACACCCGGCAGTGCTTAGGGGTTACTCCTGGCTCCATGCTCAGAAATTGCTCCTGGCAGGCACGGGGGACCATATGGGACGCTGGGATTCGAACCAATGACCTCTTGCATGAAAGGCAAACGCCTTACCTCCATGCTATCTCTCCAGCCCCCTCACATGGTCTTTTATCATTATTTTTAAAACAGGAGGAAAAAGAAAAAAAAGAGAAAAAAAAAAGAGAAGAAAGAAAAGAAAAAGAAGAAAAGAGAAAAGAAAAATAAAGTAAAAAAGCCTAGAAAAAAGGACGCTGGTCCAAGGGTCTTTATTTCATTTGTCATTGGTTTTTGGTTTTTGGGCCACACCCAGCGTTGCTCAGAGGTTACTCCTGGCTGTCTGCTCAGAAATAGCTCCTGGCAGGCACGGGGGACCATATGGGACACCGGGATTCGAAGCAACCACCTTTGGTCCTGGATTGGCTGCTTGCAAGGCAAATGCGGCTGTGCTATCTCTCCGGGCCCTCATTTGTCATTGATGGTTGTGTTTGTCATATCTACTGGGTGGCTGGAGTGAGATGCCTGGCAGCTGGAGCCATCTGGACTGTGCAATTGCACCATTGCTTAGTTGCTTATAGAGGTAGGAATGCTCATAGATGTAGGAAAGGATTTTGTAGACATGTTAGCTGATTCTGGAAAGGAGACTGTCCCAGGTAGCATGAGTGGCCCTGGGTCAATCAGTTAAAAGGTCTGAAGAGATTCAAGCAGGTTTGGAATTCCTAGGACAATAGGAAACACTGTAAGTTCCTCCCAGCTCTGACTATGGATGTAGCTTGGAACTAAATTCTACAACTTCTTTTTTGAACACAGGCTCACCAATGTTCCAAACATACTTAATAGTTCTCTGAGCCATTTGGATCTGGATTTAGAGACTTGGAGCACTGTCCCCAGCAGCCACTGTCACCCACCAGGCTCTGTCTTACCATCCTAGCCCATACTGGAAGTCACCTGGTGGTTTGAAAATTTATTCAAGGTTCAAATGAGAGACAAGACTCCATGGTCCAAAACCAATTAATTTCAGGGGTGAGAATGATAGCGCAACAGGTAGGGCTTGTGCCTACCACATAGAATACCTGGGTTAGATCCCCAGGATCCCATATGCCATCAGCCCCCAAGAGCCTGCCAGAAGTAAATTCTGAGCACAGAGCCAGGAGAAACCTGATTACCAACTAGTGTGGCCCAAAAATCAAACAAACAAATGATTTCGGCTGCTGGATAATGGACCAGTGCCCTCTCATTCTGAGACCAAAGTGTATCCATACAGACAAGTTTCTGCTTGGGTATTTGCAATGAGCAAGAGAATTGACTTTTGGAAAGCAAAAGAGAGGACAAGTGGTTGCCACTTTCCTAGGGTCACCTAAAAATGAACTTAAAGTGCTCAATCACCCCACCCCCGCCCCCAGCACACAGCCCTGACCTGTTTCAGGTTGCATTTTCCTGAATGTCCTTAGTGGGAACCCCAGGGAGCACTGCCTCCCTTCTGTGGGAGAAGGTCATATCCTTCTCCTTAAGGCTTAAGAGAGACATTAGCAGATTGGCAGCCTGTGTGCCACCAAGGGGGCTGAAAACACTGATTCTGCTTTTGTTATACACACTATTAGAACAATGTGTTGGTGGCAATAAATTATCACCTTTGGTTCCTGCTAATTGCTGGGATCTTCTGCCATAGGCTACAATGCTGTGAGCCAACAATGAGAAGAAGGGAGAAAGGGGAAGGAAAAGGAAATGTTTTCCAGCCAGACAGAAGTCTTCATCCTGGCCAGATCCTGAATGGCACCCCAGATCTTGAACATACACCTAAGGAAACAAGTGGGGGTACAGGCATGAGGAGTTGGTGTCCTTGGGCAGCTACCTTGAAGAGAAGTTTCTTTGTACAAGAGAATCCTGACACTGTGAATCCACTGACTGGCCACTTCTGCCCTGCAGGCCTGCCCGTCCATACTCTGAAGCTTACAGGTGGCACAAAACAGGGAGGGCAGTTCAGAAAGAGAGAAGGGTGCTGGTCTTGCATACAGTGACCCAGTTGTGATTTTGGTACTCCCATGTTTCCCTGAACCCTGCCAGGAGTGATCTTTAATCATAGAGCATAGAGTAAACCCTGAGCACAGGAAGGAAGGAAGGAAGGAAGAAAGGAAGGAAGGAAGGAAGGAAGGAAGGAAGGAAGGAAGGAAGGAAGGAAGGAAGGAAGGAAGGAAGGAAGGAAGGAAGGAAGGAAAGATAAAGGAGGAAGGAAGAGAGGAAGGAAAGGGGGAGGGAGGGAAGAAAGGAGGAAGGAGGAAGAAAAAAGGAGGAAGGAAAGAGAAAGGAGAAAGAAAGGAGAAAGGAAGAAGGAAGAAAGGAAAAGAGGGAGGGAGGAAGAAAGGAGAAAGGAAGAAAGGAGGAAGGAAGAAGGAAGGGAGGAAGGAAGAAGCCAGAGAGACCCGAAGTTTCCAATGCAGACAGACCCATGTGGGGTGTACAGAAGATGCAGCTGGTGGACAGGGCTATGATGCAGGTGGGAGTGGGGTGTGGGGCTGGGTGGGGGCTTGTTTTTGAGTCCCACCACCGGGACATTGTTGAGAGGTCTTAGGCTGGGTGCCACAAACCCTGGAAAGAATAGAAACTGAGCCATACTTTGCATAGGCTTCGAGCTTCTGGGATAGCGAACCCTGGGGTGAGCCTCATTCAGATGCCCCAGTTCCTGCCCCATTCCCTCAGTACCATGGGACACCTCTCCCTTCCTCTCGCTATATCTTGTCTCTTTCTTACCTCTCTCCCTCTCCTTCTCCCTGTCTACCTCTTTTAACTCTTTCTCCCTATCTCCTCTCCCTCTCCCCCAACTCTCAGACTCACCTTTCTCTTCTTTCTTATTTTGAACTACCTAGTTTTCTCAATAGTCTTTCTTTTATTTCTCTTTCCTCTCTCTGCTTTTCTCCTTTCTCTTACTCTCCTCTGTCCTTTCTCTTTTCTTATTTTCCTCTTCTCTCTTTCCCTCTCCTCCATCTCTGGCCATATATCTCTCTGCTCTTCTTTTTTTATTTCTGATGCTCTTCTCTCTCTCTGCCCTCTCTTCTACATCTCTACTTCTTTTCTTCTTTTATTTCTGACTCTCCTCTCTCTTCTTTCTCTTTTATCTCTCTTCCTCTTCTCCATCTCTCTGCCCCTATTTCTCTCTCCCCCACCTCTTCTTTTTGTTTGTTTGTTTTTGGGCCATACCCGGTGATGCTCAGGGTTACTCCTGGCTCTGAACTCAGGAATTACTGCTAGCAGGCTCAGTGAACTATAAGGGATGCTGAGGATCAAACCCAGATTGGCTGTGAGCAAGGCAAGCACCCAATCTGCTGTGCTATCATTCTGGCCCCTCTCTCTTATTTCCAAATCTCTTTTCTCTCCATTGCACCACCTCTCTCTACCTTCAACCTTCTCTCTTTCTTTTCCCTTCCTCCTTTCTCCTGTCTCTTTTCTCTCTTTCTATCTGAAGAGAACCCGGTGACAGATAGCCTTGTCTCTCCCCCCATCCCTGCAGCTGTCTGCCTCTCTGACCTTCTATGTGCCATTTATTCTGTCTGTGCCTCAACTTCTCTGTCCCCAAACCCAGCAAATGCAGCTGGGGGGAACTGTGAGGATGAAGGAGGCAATAAGGACATGCCTGAAAGCCGTCTGAGCTCCGTGAAGAAACAGCCATAAAACATGGGATCATTTCGCCTTCTTTTCTCTGCTCTCATGAAATAACTTGGCCAGAGGCAGACCAGGGAGGCCTGGTAGGCAGAAAAGTAACTCAACGAGGCCAGCCAAGACCTTGGCCTTTCTCTAGCAAGATGCCCTTAACCCCCAGTGTTTTCTTCAGGGCACCTTTTCTGGGAAAGGAAGACCCCTTAGAAACCAAAGGAACAGGGCATGGAATGTACCCTAGTGGGGAGAATTATTGGACCTCATTTTGGGGGGCAAAAGAACTGCAGCGGGGTGAAGAAATCAACCAGCACCAAATTGCTGCTCTGTGCTCTGGGAGTCCAGCAGCTGACAAGGTCACAGGGCTGGTTCCCTCTGCGGGATGTAAGAAAATCATCTTGTGGCTTCTCAGACCTGCCTGTCCTATGAGCAGCCAATATTGATCTGTTGGATGAAGAAGACATTGTTCTACCATGGGATATGGGGGCAAATGCCAAAGAGGCCCCCCCTGGTCATCTCTGCCACTGGGAGCCAGGAGGATAAGGGCATTCCCCAGCCCGAGAGCACAGGGTTGTTCAGCAGGGCCAAAGCCTTCCACGCTGCATAAGGTGAGCTTAAGGGAACCATGTGGCTCTGGGGATCCAACTAGAAGCAGGGTCAGCCACAAATAAGGCATCACCCCACCCCTGTACTCTCTCAGGGCTCAGAAACACTATTTTTCTCAACTTAGGGCCTTTCCCAGGCCCCCTTTTCCAGATGTGAGATTCAGTGACACATCTTAACCTTAGTTTGAGGTCCAGTTCCAGGTCATGGGGTTTATGCTTCACTCCCAAATGACCAGAACACAGAACTGTTCTGAGTATAGTCTTTATTTCAGTTTTGTTGTTTTTCAGGGGTTTTGTTTATTTGTTTGTTTGTTTGTTTGGGGCCACAACTGTGGTGTTCAGGGCTGACTCCTGGCTCTGTGTTCAGGGATCCCTTTCTGGTGGGGCTTTAAAAAATACAAGATCTGTGAAAGGATCATTTGGGGAACACAGAAGTGGCCTTGCCTGGGATCCTGTTAATGTCAGTCAGGCAGCTGCCATCCTGCTGTCCTTGTCCAGCCCATGCCACTGACCCTCACTGCGAACTACATCCCTGCTTATTCCCAATTTGGATTTTAATAGTGCTAAAGCCTTAATAACAGGTCGACTGAAGACACATTTACTGCATCCCACTATTCAGAACCAACTCCTAGGGAAACAGAGGAGAGCCTCCTCTCTCTTTCCCATAGTAACCCTTCCTCCTTCCCTGGAAGAGATGCTGAGCTCAATTGTGCATTTCCTATCCTGTTTGTCCAATCCCTGCCCCTTTCCTACATATGCACACTGTCAAGTAGATGCTAAAAACTTGTTCAGAAAATCACATTTTACAGAGCAAATGTCCTCAAATGAGCTTTTTCAAGGATGAAGGAAGAATATTCTTTAGAAGTTTGAGCTTCTAAAACACTCGTGGCCATATCAGGAGGACTTTCTTGCTGCAGGTAAACTATGCCCCATTGTTTCTGGAAGATTCTCTGTAGAGTGAACCCTTTCTCCAAGGTGAGTGTCCTGAGTCTGAACAATCAGGCATTCCCCAAACCCAGGTTCAAGGTTGTGTGTGTGTGTGTGTGTGTGTGTGTGTGTGTGTGTGTGTGTGTGTGTAGGGGTAGGGGGAGTATAGGGAAGAAGGAGAGAGGGAAAATTTCCTGTGCCTTCCAACCTTTCAACCTTCCTCAGTTCACCCTCCTACATTAAAGCACTAAAGGGCTATGAAATGGGCCAAAATAAATCTCTAACCCTGAGGTCAGCAGGAAGCAAAGGGTAAAGAGAAAATTAAAAGGCTACTTATGGGGGTTTGGTGGAGGATGGCACAGAAGAGGGGATTTGGCAGGGAGGTGGTGTTGAACTGGTGGCTAATTATTTGGTACTGGTGGATCCCCTCTGTGACTCTGTTCTCAAACCACCTAAGAAATGGAATCCCATGCAACTAACTATTCCAGGGACCTCTAGAATAAGTGTTCTGTGAATTATCCTTGGGGTGAAGGGTACTATCCCTCCCCCCCCCCATGACTAATGACTAATCAGGCTTGACTCCAGGCTGTCCCTCCTCCCTCACAGAGAACTCTGGTTAAAGGAGAGATTACCTATCAACAAGTGTTCATGCTTATCCCTCACTTGTCCCAGGTTATACTTCTATATCCTGTTACTCTGTAGGTATACCAGTTCCTCTTGTCCTATGTAAGCATTGTTAAATGGAATAAAATGCCATCAGCCTGAGACCCATTCTCTGGGCGGACTGTTCTTTGTCACCAACCACACTACACCAGGGGAATGGAAGCTGACTCTTGCTGGTCAACAGGGTCAGCACAGGTACAACTAAAGACCTGGGAGTTCCTGTTCTCACTCAACATATACCTTCAGATCTTGTGAAGATTCTCTTGGACTAGAAGCAGGCTCTACCTGAAGTACCTTTGACTGTCCCATATCCCTGATATTGGGACCTAAGAATGTTGTTTCTTCTTGTCTCGACCCCCAGAGCTCACCCATTTCTGCACCCACATTTTCCAGACCCCTCCTGCAACACCATCCCCCACTTCCTCTAATGGAGATAATTTCACCAGCACAACTTTTGTGATTGTCCTATAAGTCTCTCTGAGGGCAGGATCACCTGGGTCTGTAATCCCTCACTGACCTGCAGACACTGGAGACTTATCTGCCAAGGAGAGAGGCCTCAAGTAGGAGGCGATCCATCTTCCACAGAAAAAAATAGAAGCTTCTGGAAGGGGGTGGGGAGGCAGTGTGGACTATGCCCTGGAACCCTAAGACAAACCCACCCAGGAAGGATTCCATAAAACTTCAACACACACACACACACACACACACACACACACACACACACACACACACACACACACACACACACACACACACACACACACAAACAACTCACCACAACCATTTCCTGCTCTTCTTTGAGCAGCCTCTGCCCATTTCCTGTCACCAACAGCTGGGAACCACCCAGTCCTCAGGCACGATTTCTTTCCTTTTATCTTATCTTTCCTTTCCTTTCTTTACTTTGTTTTCCCTTTTTCTTCCTTTCTTCTTCTTCTTCTTCTCATTTTCCTTCCTCTTTCCTTCCTTCCTCTTTCTTTCTTCTTTCTTTCTTTCTTTCTTTTCTTTTCTTCTTTTCCTTCTTTTCTTTCCCTCTTTTCCCCTTAGCGTTCAAGTCTTTTACTGTTGGGGTATCACAGATAACTATTTCACTCCCTTTCACAATCACCCATGCTTGCAACCCTCACTTTGAACATTCAACAAGACCAGAGAAATGAAGGTAGAATGAGATGACCCCCACCCCACTTTCCAGAATGTAGTGTTGAGAAGGATTACAAATATTGGTGTTGTGTGTGTTAGTGCTCAGACTGAACCTTGTGCATGCTCACTAGGATGAAGACAAAACTCCTTCCAGGTTGGGTGACCTGCATGACCATGATAACTAAGCAAATCAACAGGAAACAGGCCAGAAAATGGGCATCGAGGGCCTTGGCACCCATAGGCATTGCTGTGTGCCCCTGGAACCCACCTGCTCTGACTCCTGATATGGAAACCGTGTATGATAAAGGAGAAAGGGTGCCCTTTCTTTTCTTTCCCTCTTTTCCCTTGTTCCCAGAGCTTCCCTTGGCTGGGCATGAAGCTCATCTTCACATTGATCCCCAAAACACAGCAGTGTGTGTAAAGTTCCGAAAGAGACATGTGATGCCGACAGTGGACTCAGAGGAGAAGGTACCCACCCAGGTCCATATCTCTGGTTGTCGGGGCTGTCAGTGGGGGGACCAGGGCTGTCATGCTGACTGTGCTGAGCTCAGCCGTCTCACACATGTGAGAACCCATTTACCGCAGCCTCGGGAGCCCCCCAATAGATACTATCAGCTGAGAAAAATGGAAACTGAAGTGGTCTCCACAGCACCCACCCCAAAACCCCTGTTACTTTCTAAGTGAAACACCCAAAGAAAACACTGTGGTCCTCTGGCTTCTTTAGCTGACTTCTGGGGCGCTGAGCACCCTGATCTTGGACCTGGAGCTAATTAATTGTCATGCTAGGTACCAAAGGGACACCATGCTGCCCTCTTAGCCAGACCTACAAGGAACCCTCAGGAAGCAGTGTCCTTACTCAATCTGTACCTCTGAAGTTTGGGGGCTTCCTTGGCCCTGGAATCCTGCCTGGCCCCTGCCTTGTAGGAGGATCTGGACACTGTTGGGCCCTCCTGCCCTACTAAACTCCAAGGCCCCACCTTGGGCCCTACTGTGATTGGCAGGTGGTTATGACCATTTGAAGAAGCATGACCAGCTAAGCTACTACCTGTGTGGGGACTCTTGGCAAGGCCTGGGGAGACTAGCTGGTCCCAAACAATACCTCTTATTGGGGAGATGAGGAATGAGGAGTAGGATGGGGGGCTGTCAGAGGGTTTGGACTGAGAGGTGGGCTGATGTCAAACTAAAGAGGAAGTGAAATGTGTTGGGATGAGAAGAGCTGGGAAGAAGGGGACGATGGTAAGATGAAGGGGAAGTCTGAAATGAAGGGGAAGATGACAGAGGGATCTGGGTGCTTCCTGAAAGCACTTCGGACCAGGGATTCACCTATGTATCCCTCAGAAGATCCCTGCACTATTCTCATTTGAGCTTCTCTGTGTCTTCAGGGTGGAAGTGCCTGGGAGAAAGTGAAGGTCCTGAGGACCCCCCTCAATCATCCTTGGAGCATTCTGTACATACAGGCTGTACATTTGTAATGGAGCCCACCAAATGCACCCTTTGGTCATAGAAATATAGTATTAGTCCTTTTTTGGCTAGTAGCCATGGCAATTTTGTGACCCAAGAGCACAGCACAGAGCTGTCCAGAGGAAAGGCTCTGGGGATGTTGGCTCCCTTTATTATTGTCTGTCCATCTGCTCACACTCCCAAAGGCCCACAGGCTATTATTAGTAAACAACAAAACAGAGAGTACTGTACATTTTTTCTTAAGGATCCACAAAATAGAGACAATAGGACCCAGCAATCAAGATCTGAAAGAGTAAGTTCTTTCTGAGTCAATGTGGACCCACCAATGTTGGGTGGCAGCACCTAACATTTCTCCCCAGAAGTTTCACTGCAGTGAGATTTCTCTGTGGCTAAGCTACCATGGAGAGGGAAAAAAAAGATCTAGACCCCAGGCTGCTGATCAAGTTTGAAAGTGGAGCAGCTTTCCAGAGTCCCACCACACAGCCTACCCAAGACAGCCACCAGATCAGCAGACCTGCCCTCTGCACACCCCTTGCACAGCCCCCATGGTCACAGAGGAAAGAACTGACCTAGACTGTGATATGGTGTCACTGGTCACTGAGAAACCTGGTCAGAGAAATCTTGTCATAAAAACCTGTAGAATGTGTGTGTATTTTTGTGGGGCGTGTGTGTGTGTGATATGCAGGCACTCATAATTTAGTTAAAGAAATATTAAACAATTAGTTGGTTTTTACCAGCAATAAAAATTTTACTCCTTTGCTATATTACACTCCACTCCAGTCATCCAGTATCTCATTAAGACTAGACCACTTTCTCCCTGAGGAATTATTTATATCATTTATTTTTCAGTGGCATTTAAAAATATTTTAATTTTTTTTATTTGTTTGTTTGGGGGCCACACCCAGCAGTGCTCAGGGGTTACTCTTGGCACTGTGCTCAACAATTACTCCTGACAGTGCTTGGGGTTCTGAATGGGATGCCGGGGGTCAAACTCAGATCGGCCACATGCAATACCCCTACAATGGCATTTTTAAGAACTCCTTTTTGGGTCAGTCAGAGAAATATCTGTCCTTCTGCACCCCTTCTCCCCAACCCATGTTCACATGTTATTGATCAAGCATGGCGGATAGAGAGGCAAATCCATCATTAATAATATCCCCCATCCTGGCAGATGGGTCCTAGAATCTTATTTCTGCGGTGCTGCCTTGCTCTGGATGTGTGACTCTGAGCCACCAAGTTAATATCAACCCCCAGCTGTTCCTGAGGACCCGAATGCCACATCTACAAATGTGCATGACTTTCTTCTCTGTGGCTTTGTGAACCCCAATAGTCCCCAGCATGTAGGCCTAGCTCTCCTGGGTTGGGGTTCAGGGGGCCCTGAAATGGCTCTTTCCTGCTTGTCTTTGGCTTCTCCGCTGCCTTCCACCACAGAGTAAATCAAGAAGCTCACGATGGTCTGCTTCTGCCTGTGGCGCCTTCAAGCCTAAGCGGGTGGTTAACCAAAGCAGCCACCACAGAAACTACAGGGTAGGTGGGCTTGGGAGGGGAGTGTCAGACATTCTTTCGATGAAAAAGCAAAGAGGCACGACCTCCTGAATGCGGCCCACTGCAGGAAGATGAAGAAATGTCAGTTCGCATTAAAACCAAATCGGGGCACGATCTTTTGAAACATCTGGCAAAAGTCCTTCCACTGAAAACAGGGAAGTTGCCAGGGAGGTTGCCAGGGACTCCATGGGACTCCTTTTGGGAATAGCTGGAGCAGATTCCCGGCCAGGGGTTAACCACGGGATTTGCTCTTATACTCCATCAGCCCTCCAACCCTAGCCAACAAATCTCTGGTTTTCAATCTGCTGTCCCAGCATGCATTAGGGCTGCTGGCAAGCACAGGGAGTGGTAGGATGGGGTGGGGTTTCATTGCCAGAAAAGGTTTGCATTAGGCCGGCTTAGTTTTCGGTTGAGGTCTACTCCCCTCACTCCCTGCACCTGTGGGAAGGCTTGGCAAAGGCACCTTGGGTACTGTGATCACTTGGGGTCCCTGTTGTCCACCAGCAAGGACCTCACTCACTCTGGCTCTTAAAATTTAGCCCTGGGAGAGGGGTCATATGTTTCTTTCCCATCTCAAAGGCCAAAGTAGATCATAGAATAAGGCCTAGCCCTAGGGGTGCCAGGAAAGGCTACCTCACATCAATGCCCTCAAACTAGGGAACCAGGTTCCACTTCTGAGTTTTTCCCCTCTCTGAGGGCCTGATCTATACCAGTCACTCCCTCTCTTTCATTCTCTTGGCTCAAGTCACAGGCCCCAGAAGCTGTGTGTCCTAAGAAAAAATGGCTAGCCAGGACACTCACTATTCTCACACACCTTACAGGTATTTTCTTTTATCTGGGTCTCCCCAAATCAAAGGGCCCCACTGGACTTTTCATTCTGCCTGCCTACCACCTGTGCCCCTTGCCACCTTGGTCAGACTCCTGGTTTCTCAAAGCCCCTCTAAGCTGAAAGGCAAAGGCCGAAGGTAGAAAACAGGAAATACCCCATAAATATCTGGGACCCCTCATATCCTCCCCACATCTATATCCCTTCTCACAAGGGGGGGTTTAAGAAACAGATCAGCTCAGCCCAAGGGGGCTCCCAGGAATAGGTCAGCTCAGGACCCAGAGACTAAGGGCATCCAGTGGAATTCCAAAGAGCTACTCGAGTCTGACTAGCTGAGGTGACTGGGATTGGTATTTCTGGTTTTTGATGGTCCATGAACACAGGGTTGTGAGCATAGCCCAGGCAAGGAGCTAAGGTCATTGTAATTTGTCACATTCTGGAAGGAGAATAACTATCAAGAACCACTTAACTCTGGAAGACTGATTGGATTCTTTGGGCACTTCCATGCTGTGGCACTACCTGCATTTCAGAAATGTAGAGATGATGATGGGAGCCTTCCCTGAGCACCATATTCCCATAAATAGCAGCTGGTTTAGCCAGAACCCCCAGCCCACTGGCTCTTCTCTCTGCACATCCCTTTCCCATGATGGTAGCAATGTACTGGATTGAGCTTGGTGTAGATCCCATGGTGGCAGGTGGGGAGGGGGGGGACCCACTGGGTCACAGGTATCCTCCCCACCCTCCTGCCCCTAGAGTAGTGAAGAGGTTCCCAGGCCAGAAGATTCCAATCTGTGATGCTCTGTTTCCACCTGGCAACCAGTGGCTGCATTCCCACCCACCGCAGGCTGCTGCCCTCGGAATTTCTCACCCATGGTCTCTGCTTCCGGGGGCACAAATGAGCGCACGGAGCCGCCCCATCTGCAGGCTTAGGTCGAAGCCTGAGGTTGGGCTGAGGTTTCAGTCTGAGTGAGCTCGTCAATCAGAATGAAACTCGGGGAGAGAAAGGGGTCGTCGCCCGCAGAAGCAGGAAGAAGTAATCTGCTTTGTCACCGCAGCCCAGCTGGGCTGTGGAAACAGGCAGCAGAGCGGGAAACCCCACTCGAGCTTGAAACCTTGACCCAGCCTTTCTGGGGCTAGGTCTATATCTCCTGCCTACCCAAGTCTTGGGGACAGTTGGGAATATGTAAACACTGAGAGATGGGCTGCACTAAAACTCAAGGTAGGGAGAGAAAAGGCCTGAGCAGTGAGGTGATTTCACAGTTCCTGATCAAGTAGCAAGTCTATCAGACACACTTTATCACACTGGTCTGAACTAATGGTTTTCTCATAACAAAATACATGGCACCATCAACAAGTACTTCCAGGGGCAAAGGTGAAGTCTTCCATCAGCAAGATAGACAATGCTGGGACCCACAGTACTTGTGTGAAAAAAGGAATGACTCAGATATTAACATCACAGTAACACCTATGTAAGAGAGAGTTTGTGAATTACCACCAAGCCAGGTGACATTTCCTACAAAGTACAGGTATGGCTGGGAGACTTCTGGTCACAAAAGGAGAGGGGTATTTATTGCTCCCACCCAGCCTATCTACTTCTCAGTCTCTTGTGTACAAGTTGATGATCAGAAATGATAGGGAGTCATTTATAGAGAGGCGTAAGGACCCATAGCCATTTCTTTCCTCTCTCCTACTTTTGCACAGATTGCAACACCAAGTTAAGAGTGCTATGACAATGAGAGTTGGCAATGATCACTCTGGGCAAGAATTGGGTGCTGAAAGGAGGGAAAGTGATGTACATGATACCCCTTCAGACTGCAAACCACAGTGTCTAAAGGAGAGAGAAAGAGAGAGATGTTCCTAAAGAGAAGGATCTAGAACATTTCCAATTCCAGGGTTTCCCTGCAGGGGATAAGTGTTTCAACCTCTGCCTCAATATTAACAAACCAAGTGCTAAGCCCAAGGAATCAGGATGAAGAATCCCACGCAACATCCTGATACAGCATTCTCACTGGTACTTTCTGAAATGCTACGAGGTCAATGGTGAATCCTGCACCTTAACTAAAAAATGAAAAACATCAACAACCAACCCCCCCCCCCAAACAGGGACCATCTCAGGACATGGGTGAGGCCCTTTGGGCAATGATGCGCGCCCATTTGTATGCGGGCGGCGTATGAGCGCAGCCTTGCAGCTGCATGTTTACCATCAGTCCAGCTCGGTGAATTGCATCCTTATGTTGGGTATTTTCAAAGGCCGTTTTCAGCTCCTACTTAGCTTCCACTCAGCACTGCCGTTCCAATCAGGCCTGCACACACGCGTGCGGGATTTTAAAGCTCCTCATTGTCCACCTGGGACCAGCCGCTCTCCCTCCCACCCTCCTGTCTGTTCTGGATTCCCTTGCTATGTGCTAAAGTTCCGGATTTTGATACTTGCCCAAGGCAAGACCCCTGTTTGATCTGAGGTTTTGGGTTCCTGCTAGGCCAGCGTGAGAAATAGGGAAACAAAAGATACAAACATGGGGCCAGATCAATAGCACAGTGGGGAGGGCATTTGCCTTGCACACGGCCAACCTGGGTTCAATCCTCAGCATTCCATATGTTTCCCCTGCTTGCAAGGAGCAATTTCTAAGCTTAGAGCCAACACACAACTCAGTTTTTGATGCAAAAATTTATCACATATTTGAGTGGAGGAAACAATTTTTTTTCCCAGAAAATATTTTTCCCTGAAAGCCACTGGGGATTGTCCCAAAATAACAACAAAATGATACAAATAGGGTTTGAGTTCTTTACAAGACCTAGGAGGTGAAGGACTTGAGGGGTTTCCAGGTTCAACCTGAGCAGAGCATAGTTAGCCTTGGTACTACTGAGAAGACTATTGTCTTCTTCAGAAGACATTCTGATTCTTTTTGCTTATAGTTTTGGAGAGGGAGTCCTTGGTTCTGGGGAGTGGCCATAGGTAATCCCCGGAATCTAAGCAGATATGGCTGTTTATTCTCTACTCTAAAGTGAGATCTTCTCTCTTCTTTCCTTTGTGAAAGACTGAAGTTTTGTTTGGCAATGCTCTGAGAAATCTGGACTTTTTTTTTTTCAATGTCTCTAATCGGGGGACCCCAGATCCTATTTTTGAAGGCACATTGTCAAGAAAAAAAGAAAAGAACTTCAAACAGAAAAAGGGAAGGAGAAAAATAACTGTTCAACAAATATCTAATTTTTAGACACTAGAATTCTGGACACTAAATTCTGGACACTGGAAATGCCTCCTTAATCCAACATCAGAGGTTGGAGTAAGTGAAGTCAAGGACTGCTGATGTTTACAGGCCAGAGCAGAGAGAAGGATAAAAAAATTTGGGGAATTTGGGGAATGGGGAGAAACAACCATCCTTGGGCACAGTTTGTCAGGGAAAAGGGAAGCCTCCCATGTTGGAGGTGAATTAAGTCTACAGAATTAAGCCTTGCCTCAGTTTCCCAACTTGCAAGACTGATCATGCAGAGTTGTTTTTAAAACGCAATTATCCACTCCATGGAAACAATAATGATGCAGCCAGGAATCGCTAAAATTAGAACATAAATAATTGCTTCAGGGTAGGGAAAAAAGGCTACCTTGAAAATAGATGGACCATTTTAATTGTGAATTAAAAATAAAAAGATATGGCTGGAGCGACAGTATATTGGGCAGGGCATTTGCCCTGCATATGGTAGACCCAGGTTCAATCCCCAGCATCCCATATGGTCACCCAAGCCTGCCTGCCAGGAGTGATTCCTAAGCAGAAAGTCAGGAGTAACTCCTATATGCTGCTATGTGTGGCCCAAAATAAGACTCAGAGCAAGGCAGTTCCTTCTCCTACTTGTGTCAAACATGAGGCTGGGGAAGATTTACTGGGGTACAGTAAATCTCATTTAGTGGGGTGTTATCTCCCGGAACAGGGGTAATTTATGTTGGCAAGTACCATCACAGTGAATCTCAAACTAAAGGTTGCTGACTCTACTGCCATAATATTTTTTTTCTGGAATTCTAGAGTTTCTGGAAAGGGTAAAGAAATCTACATGGGGGCCCGGAGAGATAGCACAGTGGCGTTTGCCTTGCAAGCAGCCGATCTAGGACCAAAGGTGGTTGGTTCGAATCCCGGTGTCCCATATGGTCCCCCGTGCCTGCCAGGAGCTATTTCTGAGCAGACAGCCAGGAGTAACCCCTGAGCACTGCCGGGTGTGACCCAAAAACCAAAAAAAAAAAAAAAAAAGAAATCTACATGGGAAATTGGAAGAACCAAAACTTCCCACTGGGAAAAAAATTGTCTCCTCCACTCAGATATGTGATAAATTTTTGCATCAAAAACTGAGTTGTGTGTCTTTAAAAATATTCTACACCTAAAACCCCAAATCAAACATCTAAAAGATCACTGAGATCAGGGATAGAAATGATGACAATGAAACTGGCTGCTACTGCTCATCCCTAAGGCACAGGGGAAATCCTAAGCTGCTCTGTATTTTTTCTTTCATGAAGGAGTTTTAGATGAGGGGCTGGAGAAATAACATAGAGGAGAGGGTACGGCATTTGCCTTACATGCAGTCAATTCAGGTTCAATCCCCAGCATCCCATATTGTCTTCTGAACCTGCCAGGAGTAATTTCTGAGTGCAGAGCCAAGAGTAACCTCTGAGTGATGCCAGGTGTGGCCCCCAATAAAGAAAAAAAGAGTTTGAGATGGTTGAGTTTTAAATATGGGGGTTGCCAAGGGGCCAAGAGCGTTGTCTGTACTTTTCTATTTTTTAAGCCCAAGCGTCCCTCCCAGTAGATTCCCAGCCCACTCCAGGTCAATGGGTCAATGTCAGGATCCAATGATGGGTACTGCCTATTTCCTGCCATGCCCTGAGTCACCCTGGTCACCCTGGTGATAATCATGAGTCCTTTAAGGCTGCATCTACTGGTGCTAGATGGAGACTGTTGTGCTAGAGATCAAATTGGGGTCAGTCACACACAAGGAAAGTGCTTTAACCCTGGGATAACCTCTCCCTGAATCCTGCCAGTATTTTTTCTTAAAACCAGGCAAGACACCCCTTATTATCCCTGAAGGACTTCATTTGAGCTGGATGTGCATCTACATTTCTCAACGTTTGCTGCCCAGATTCATGTCAGGAAACAGCCACACATAGTTGGGTTTAAAGACATGTGTTTGAAAGTGAGAAATCAAAGACTCAGCATGTCCAAAATACTGGGATTATGTTGGAAGATAAATATACGCACAGACGCGAGTGTTGGGGGTCTTGTGAGAAGAGGCTTTTACTGAGAGATGAGGAGGAATAAGAGCTTCACCGATCTTTACTGTGGATAATGATAGCCTCAATAGCACTAATAATGCCTAATATTTAGAAAGCACTTGAATAAATTAAAAAGAGAAAGGTTCAAGAAAGCATGTCATAATAGCTCTTGATAGGCGAGAGAACTCAGTGAATGACGAAGCTAGTTTGTGCCCAGAAAGAAATTTATGTTCTCAGCCAGGATGCTGGTATCTGGGTGATAAGGGACCAAGAACCCACTGCATATTCTTTGCAACTACTGTGACCTCAAACCTTGAACAGTTGAGAATGCTTAGTTTTTTATTTTTTAAGTGAAAAGAATGAGAAAGGGCTTGAGAGATGTACAGGAGGGAAGGCACTTGCCTGGCATATAGCTATCACACACACACACACACACACACACACACACACACACACACACACACACACACTCCTGAGAACAAAGGCAGTTCTGTGTTCATTCAGGGTTGCCTGATGTAGCCAGAACTGGGGAACAAAGCTTCTTCTTCCTCTCCAGAGTGAATATGCTCAGCCAGGTCCCAGAGATTCATCTGAAGGAAGCCACAAAAAACAATGGGAATCAATGATGTTTATTTGGGAAGAGCAACTGGAGCTTTTTTTAAATAGATGTTTCTGGGTGAGTCCAGAAGCCTGGCTACTGATCCTAGAATGACTCTGAATTACTTGACAGAAAAAGATCCTTTCTGATGAATGGTCTTGGTGATCTGGACCCAAAGATGGGTGACATCTGGGTTTTATCAAAACTTGTGGACCTCATGCTGTTTCTTCACACTTACAAAATCAGGGTAACCCCCAGTGACATCCTCATCCTCCCTGCCTCTGCTTTGGGGGTTATCCAGAGAAGAGCCATCTTCGCTGGTCACACACTACCCCCACTTAATTAGCTTTCCACTCATATACCTTAGCAGTTCTCTATAATTTTTGCTTCTCTAAGTTCAGAAGCCCATGTGTTCAATAATGGGACATAACAACATGATTTTCATTAGAACAGCTCGTAAAAAAAAATACCTTTTGATTATTTTTCCAAGTAAAGATGCCCCTCCACCTTGGGCCGGAGTGATAGTGCAGTGCTAGGGTGTTTGCCTTGCACATGGCTGACCCAGGACTGACCCGGGTTCGACCTCTGGTGTCCCATATGGTCCCCCAAGCCAAAAGTGGTTTCTGAGCGCATAGCCAGAAGTAACCCCTGAGCATCACTGGGTGTGGCCCAAAACCCAAAATAAATAAATAAATAAATAAATAAATATGCCCCCCCCTATGATATTACCCCCTTTTCCTGCCCATAGGTCAAGGCAAAATAGCCAGCTCTCCTTCCTGAGTTGATACAGAAACATAAATGATGGCCCTAGTGTGTGAACAAGACAGAGATATAGAAGGTTCTCACACCAGAGTTTAACACCATTAAAACAGCTCATGCTCGTCCACAAAACAAGCTGTTTCAAACATGTTCCCAACCATTTGGTGCTTTTACTCAGAGCCCTGTGCTTCCTTTGTGGTGATTAATGCTAAGTGTGGCCACAGCCTGTATGGATGAATGCATAGAAGAATCGGCAAGTGGAAAGGACATTCACTGCATCACACATCACGCATCCATCTGCAAGCGTGGCTGCTGGCTTCCTACTGGGTCCAACGCTAGTGTCAAAAATGTTGAGGGTGCAGGGTAGGCGAGGGCCCCTTATCATGTCCTTTCACATAATTTATCCACACTGTGCCTTGCTAATAACAATACTCTAAAAATCAAGTTTCAGTAAAAGGTACCAGTGGCCTCAAAGGCACCAATATCAGGGTTGGTCAGAGCAAGTTGGGTGAAGCTCTGAGCAGCACAGGTGGGTGTTCATTCTCCCTAGCTACTGCCCTCACCCCAGTAGACTCCTGGTCCTCACCTCTGGCACTCTCTCTGATGAACACAATACTTCCTGATGGTGTGGGGAGGAATAGATGGGGTATAGGTCTGAAGTTGTGGGTATTCACTTGCAGTATCCCAACATTTAGCTTCATTCCAAAAGCTGCTGCTCATCCCCAGAGGACTCTGAAAATTTCTGATATGCAGGGTGTGCCTCAGTTTCTCCTTAAGTATTGCAGGAAGGAGGTGACCTGATTGTCTTCACTCTCCTGCAGAGATACAAGCTAAAAGCCAGGGGATTCTCAGCATCAGCCCAGCTCCACACCCTTGGGCTGCTAAGAAATATCAATGGAACCTGTGGAAGCAACCCTTGCCCTGGAACCATTCCCCACTCACCCCTATACAGGTCCACTGCCGTGGGGCAAGATTTTCTGGGACTACTGTCTGTACCTCTTGGGCATCTAGCTGGCAGCAGACTGTGCCCAAGACTGGCTAATGACATTGTAACTGAAGGAGGAAGGACTGAAAGGTCTGTGTGTGGTGGTGCTGACCTCAAAGCTAATTCTTCCTAGCTTCCTAAAGGCCTTTCTTCCTGGTCTGCAGATGAACTGTGGCTGTAACTCAGCACTCTAGGCCTTCATTTCAGCTAAACTTAGGTTTACTACAGCCCTCCCCAGTGTGGAGGAACCAATTGCTGTGGGAGGCTCTAAGAAGTGAATGGGAAAGGCATGCACCAAGAAAAATGGGCCAGGCCCATTGGAGCAAGGGTTAGGGGAGGCGGGTGGAAGACAAGTAGATAGCAATACAAGGAGGTTTATTCCAGAAGGTTCTGGTGAGTGAACAGGACCTGTGAGTGCAGAGACGGGGTCACAGCCTTGGCCAGAGAATATAAATCTCTTCATGGCAGTAATGGGCCCCTGGATGTGGTGCTATGATTCTGTCCTCCTAAAAAAGACAGCTGAGAGGATACACATCACCAAGAAGGGGCAAATAAATACAAAGATGAGGCCTTGAAATCACTTGATCATTCATTTATTCATTCATCCATCCATCCATTCAACAATTTATATGATGGGTACAAATGCCTGATCCCTTCTTAGCCCTGAATGAGCTTTCCACATTCCAGCAGGCATCATGGATTAAAAACCAAGTTTGAGGGCCAGAGTGATAACACAGCAGGTGTGGTGTTTGCCTTACACATGGGCTGACCCACATTCGATCCCCAGCATCTCATATGGTCCTGAGCCTGCCAGTGATTCCTGAGTATATAGCCAGGGGGTGACCCCTGAGAATCACTGGTGTGGCCACAAAACAGATATACAATAAAAATAAAAACCAAGTTGGCCTGTGACTCAGATGCATGTGACAGAGAGGAAGGCCTAGTGCCTAAGAATAAGCAGGTGGGGTGCTAGGAACCCCAGGAAGGATCCACATTTGTGCAGTACTGGGGAAGCATGGGAGATGTGTTCCAGGGATAGGGAAAAAGGGCTGGTGAACAGCTCACTGAGAGGAGAGGCTGGCATGGGCCACATGGGACTCTGAGAGTGAGGTGACTTATTCTGGGCAGGATAGACTCTGGACAGGGTAGAGAGACCAGAACAGGACAGCTCAGTAGGGAAATATCAGGCTCATGGAAAACTCATGGGATATCACAGGGGAACTAGGGACAATGGTCAGGAGAACTTGAGAAGATTCTAGAACATACTAACCCTACCAGGTTGGTCCTGTGTGGACAGTCTCATAGCAGTGAGAAGCAGGCATACTCAGGAAGTGAGAAAGGCTGAATTGAAAGACCTCACTGGAAAAGAGCCAGACCAGAGAACCAAAATATAAGAATGGGCTTAGACAAAAAAAATAAAGTGAAAAAGAGCTGAGGAACTGTATCTGCTACGCAAAGAGCCTTCCTGGCTCCATGAATGCACCTTAAGGTCTGCTCCACCTATTGCAGGCAACATGACTCTTTCCTTGCCCACTGCTTTTGCCAAAGAAAATCCTTCTTCATCAGAAGAAGGAAAATCATCCAGAAGCCTCTACCTCCCCACATCCCAACTGCCCGGATGAGATGAATTTTGGGGGGTGCTGGCATTGCACAGGCACTTAGAACAGTAACACGGCTTATCCAGCTCTCCCCGTCCTCCAGCTGTGGCGTGCTGAAGCAGCAGGGTACCTGCCAAAACCCAGCTAAAAATATCCTCCGCATCTGTAGCCCATCAGCCATCTCTGGCTGCTTGGGGTGGGTAATTGACCTTTGGAGCAGGTGGGGAGCCAGAAATGTATTTTTTCCTGGATGGAGGGAAAGCTGACTTAAAACAGATGTTCCTCCAAGGGCCACGATGATGTTGGGGATGGAAATAGTACCAAGCATTGTGCAAAGGACTGTACAAGGCCCCCTGGGGTGAATACGCAGCCTGGTGCACCAGGGTGGAGGGAGTTAAACCAAAGGCTCTCTTTCTCCTGGATGGGGGATGGAGGGGTGTCAGCTGCAGGGTTTTGGAGCCATAGGGAAACAGACCAGGGGGCTGTCCCTTCAGGTTTGCAGAGAAACAGACTCCCCCTTTTTTGGGGGGAAATGTAAACATTCATTAAACTAATTTGAAGTTGTCATTACTCTCCACCCCTGCTGCTTTATATCAGATTATTCCTAAGTGCTCGGTGAAGAATCCCATAAAGCCACACTTGATTCCTCTGCAGGGGATAATCGCGTCGTTTGTGCTGTGATTTACGCTGTGTGGCACGGGGAGGTGGCCATGGCTGCCTGGCACCGTGGCTGCCTTCCCCACGGAAAGGAAACGGCAGCAGCCCATCCGTGGCTGGCACTAGGGTTTCCTGTTCATCATTTTTCCTTTCGATTGCAAGAAGGTGGAGAGTTGGGACGTGTCTCCTTACTAAACAGAGAACCAAGGAGACAAAAGGGCACAGAAGGAGAACCATGGAGACAATTCAAGAAGAGTGGGAACCCCAAGAAGCATCCCTGTGACTTCCTTGTTCCCTCATTCCTTCCCCTGCCCCTGACACCTTCACCCTCATCCATTTGGCACCAGGGATCATGCTTTGGCTCCAAATGGCACAGGGAGGTTTAGCTCATCCTGGTACCTTCTAACCTAACCAAACCTTGGCTTTGGGGACCTGAGAACCATGTTCTTCCCCTTAAAGAATACGATTTACAGAGTTGGGACAAAAGGGCCATGGGTGCTGAGTCCAGGATTGAAGCCATGGCCATAAAACATAGCTGCCAAGGCACCCTAGGGTCCTCCCCTGCAGGGTGGATAACAGTGCCTGCCCCCCAGGAAGCATGACCCCATCATGAGCAGGTAATACATCGACCCCAGGGACCTCACAAGGTGCCTCCCAGAGAGACAGATCAAGGACACCCCATCCTGCCACCAGCCACAAGTGTCTTCAACCTGCAGGATTAAACAAGAATAATTAAATAAATTAAATAATTAGTAAATAATGATAAGAATTATAAAATATTAAATTATAAGACATAAAATTAAATTATAAAATACAAAAATATTATAAAATAATAAAAATAAATAATAACTAACTAAATAAATAATTAAATAAATTAAACAAGAATATCTACTGGGAAGTGTTCCCTAGTGCCTGTGTGCATGTGTGTGTGTGTGTGTGTGTGTGTGTGTGTGTGTGTTTGGGTGGGTATGGGTGTGGGTATCTTAAATGTTCCACCTCTCTTTGGTTTCCTTTCTGGGGGTTCTCTCCCCTCATTGTCCAAATGTAGTGGTGGATCCATCATCCCAGTCCCAACACCCTCTTAGACCTCTGTCCCCACTCTCTGAGTTCCGCTTTCTCAAGAAATTAACTCATCTGAACACCCGCAGTTGTTAGTTGGGGATTCCTGCTTTTACTTTATTTTGGGGGAAGGTTAGGGCCACATCTGACAATGCTCTATGCTTAGAAATGACTCCTGGAAGATCCTTATGCTGGGTGAACTCTGAGCATTTCCCCATGCTCTGAGAGATTGCTAGCTGCCAATGCTGAGTGCGGCCATGCCCCCATGACGGGAGTAGCCTCACATTTCTGCTAGTCAAGAAACTCCTGCAAAACATGTGAAAAACACCACACTGCAAGGGTGACAATGAGAGAAATAATGCAGACCTCCACCAGGCTTAGAGAATGAAGATGCCAGTTCTGAAGATCCGACAAGTACCAACCACCTATATAACCTCTCAGATATGGACTTTAGAGACAAAATATGCAAGATGTTCAAAGAAAGCATGAAATGAACTGAGTGAACCACAACTCAAGAAGATTTAAAAGTAGAAATGAGAAAATTTCAAACTGAAATAACAGAACTGAAAAACTTGGTAGTTGAAATGAAATTACTCCCAGCAGGCTTGGGGGACCATATGGGATGCCAGGGATGGAACCCAGGTCAGCCAACTTGCAAGAAAAATGCCCTCCCTGCTGTGCAATTGCACCAGCCTCCTCTTATTTTTTTATTTCTAGTTTTTTTTTTTTTTTTGTAATGCCAGGGATTGAACCCAGGACTACACACTTGAAAAGCAAGTGTCCCGCTGCAGAATGCTCCATCCTCGCCCATGTTTGCATTTTGTGCCCCCAGAGACTTAAATGTGTCGTGCCTCTCCCACATTCCACACCCAAGCACTCGGAGTGAAAGGCGGATGGGTGAGGCAGGGGAGGCCCAATTCTTCAGACGCCAGATGAGTCCCTAGAGTTCGTCCTGCTGCCTTCACTTGAAGGAAAAAGGAAAAATTCCTGAACCCCACAGCACTGGGCAATGTTCCCCAGTAAGGGGAGAGGCTCAAGTTTGCTTGTTTTGTTTGGGTGTGGTTTGTGGTGCTTCGGGCTGACTTTTGGCTTTGCACTCAGGGATCACTACGGGCAGGGCTTGGGGGACTATCGGGGATGCTGGAAATTGAATCCAAACCTATTACGTGAGTGCCCTCCCCGCTGTACTGCTGCTCTGGCTCACTGAGACTGCAGTTTTAAGTCCGTTTGCCAACCTCGGTGCCCTGGCACTATGGCCTCAAGAACAATCCTGCCAGTTTCGTGCTAGGCTTCTAAATTAGACAAGAATATCTACTGGGCAGTGTTCCCCAGTGCCTCTGTGTGTGTGTGTGTGTGTGTGTGTGTGTGTGTGTGTGTGTGTGTGTGTGTGTGTGTGTTTGGGTGGGTGGGTATGGGTGTGGGCGTGGCTGTCTTAAATATTCTCTGGCATCCAGTTAATTCTGACTAGCTCAAATGCCTTGTGATCACTGAATATTCCCCAGGTGAGGGTAGTACATGTGAAGCACCCAAATCTCTAAGCCACATACAGAGGAAGCAGCAAATGCCCAGCAGGGACACAGCCTAGCCATGCCAGTGGCCTTGCCTGTAGCAGCATCAGGAGGAGACGGCACCTTGGTGTATAAACACAGGCAGCCTGAGGAAGGCCTCTGAGGTGGTGCCCTTCTGGGAAGAGGTGAGCTGTCTGTTCAGGGCATTCCTTGAGGTGGGCCAAGGCCTTAGGCAGAAGGAAAGAAGCCTGCTGTGTATTAATTAGCAGCGTGCGCCCGGGCTGCCCAGGGGAGAGTCAGCTGAACACAAATAGAAATCGGCTGGATTGCACTGGCCAGAGTGCGGACCATCCACCCAGTGACAGGGGCGACAAAGAGCAGGAAGGCTCCATGGAGACCTTCCATCTCCTCCCCATCTGAACACTTAAGCCTTGGAGATACTCACCAGGAAGGCAGGCACACACATACACAACTACACACACACACACACACACACACACACACACACACACTGAACGCACACATGTTGAGGTAGCAATGAAATGTACACTTGTCAATTTCATTGCCAGTGATGAAATATACCCTTGTCAATTTCACCCAGTGGCTCCCCCCTTTCTTTACATTTTCCAAAACTATTTTTGGAAATAACTATAGCTAGATTTTTACTACATTCAAGGAAATGAATGGGAAGAAAATTTAGGCTTCGTTTGTTTTCCCCCTATCCATTTTCCCCCATTAAGTACAAGTGAGGCCATGATGGGTGGGTTAAGGTTGAGATGGTCAATTTAGGAACAATGATGAATTAACTGTACATCTGGTTTGGATCCAGAAATATCATCACTTTGAGCTGGTTTGGTCTCAGTTATTTATGAGAGAGAGAGAGAGAGAGAGAGAGAGAGAGAGAGAGAGAGACAGAGAGAAAGAGAGAGAGAGAGAGAGAGAGAGAGAGAGAGAGAGAGAGAGAGAGAGAGGAGAGGGAAGAGAGAGGAGAGGGAAAGAGAGACAGAGAAGAGAGTCAAATAAAATGGAACCTGTTCAGAAAAAACATTGGCAAGTACATATTTTAACTAAACACACTCTCAATTGCTGCAGTAAAAGCACCACTTCTGGGTGGGTAAAAGAAACAGAAGGTGAAAAATTGCTAATGCTGTTAATAGAGCTATTTTGAAGTGAACAACCAGAGTATTTATTTAAGTAGCTAAAGAGAAAGGTCGTCTTTGATACAAGTGGTAGAATGATTAAAATAACAACTTGTAAAAATGTTTCAAGTGGATTCATTTTCCAAGGTCTCTATATCTTAGCCCAGGAGAAAAAAGATTGGGTTGCAGTGGCCAACTCTCAAATACCATTGTGTTTCTACATTGTAGAGAACTGATTTTGTCAAGCTCAAACCCATGTTAGAAAGCTGGAAAGTTAGGATGTTTGAGGAAAGGTAGTTGACAATATAGTTAATGTTCTAACTTAAGCAATTACACACTAGATTAAGGACTTCACATAAGAGTGTCTTTGACGCTGTAGTTTATGGTTAAATGGTGCGTTTCAGGATGACAACAAACTGTAATAGCACATTCATGCAATTTTAGGAGGAAATCAATTTCTTGCAAACACAATTATTGTTACATAATTCTCCCACCTGTTTACCACTTCTCAGGGAATGGAATTAAAACATAATTTCACATTAATTTCAAGTGTCACTTTCAAAAGAAGATATTCCATCAAAGGGAAACCCTGCTAGCAATCACGGGACATCTGAGCATTATTGACAAGAAACCATAAATCTGTGCAGCAGACACTTGTTTTACTTGCAAAACAGAAATGAGGGGCCCGATGCCACTTTTGGTGGTCTGCGTTTTGGGTTCTGGCTGGTCCAAAATGGCAAAGAATAAATACGCTCTTGCCCAAATAATCTGAGAATTGGGTCACCAGAGCAAATAGGTATCAATATCCTCAATGTATGCTGCCACTCCACAGATTGAAGAATAAAATGACATTTGGTAGAAGTATGTATATGTGGGTGTGTATATCTGTGTGAATATACACACTAAAACATGAACATATTTTATACACTAAAAATGAAAAAAGTTTAGTTTATATGTGTCCCATGGAACACACATATTTATTCTGAAAAATGAGCTATGACATATCTGAAATTCAAGTTTCATTATGGCTTGTATTTTCCTTTGTAAAATCCTGTGGCCTGGCTGTAAAGCCTCCTCAGGGTGTTGGGGTGAAGAGGGCTGTCTTCACTGTTCTCTGGGGATTTGTACATCTTGTCCCAGAGCCTGTGAACTTCTCCAATACCCAGTGATAGTGGGGGATAAACCCAGAAGAGGAAGTGACGCTCTGCACAGATGACAATAATTGATAAAGTACATTTAAGATACCTTTCCTATTGATTCAGACTAATTTTGTGAAGGTAAAGTTAAATTCATTTCTTAGGAAGAAATGTGAATTTTCAGTTGCCATGGTCAAGGCTGATATATTTCCTTCCTTTTTTTCTTTCCATCATCCTTCTTTCCCTCCTTCCCTTCCTATACACATCACTTTATTTTTTCTTTGTTTTGGGACCACACCTAACCACCCTAGATCGCCATCCTTCCTTTCTTTCCTTTCTTTCTTCCCTCCTCTCTTCCCTCCTACCTTCCTCCCTTCAATCCTTCCCTTCCTGTACATCTCACTTTATTTTTTTTTTCTTTCAGTTTTAGGGCCACACTTGGCTTATTCCTGACTCTGTGTTCAGGAATCATTCTTGACCATGCTTGGGAGACTTAAATGATGGTGGGGGTGAAACCCAGTTTAAAGACAAGTACTTGCCCTACCCACTGTACTTTCACCTGAGACCTATATCACTTTCAACCATATAGTAGGAATTCAGGAAACTATAGAAGGAGAACAAAGACTCAGAACTTGAAGAAAGGTTCCTGGCACCACAGGGCATAAGAACAGGCAGCACAAAAATCTGTGGACAATCTCTAGCCTGCATGATCTTTATATGCTGGACCATCTCAATATTCACAACAATCTCCATATTCTGGAACTGCACGGAGAAGGAGGAAGAATTCATAAAGCACTGAGAGTTTTTTTTTCTTTTTTCTTTCTTTTTTTGTACCCTGGCTAGGCTCGCCAATTAGTGTTAGAAAAGAGGTGTTTTCAAGAATTCTTATTTATTTTTTCCCTTTGCAGAGGGAGATTTGTGATCAGTATGCAAAGAGCACAATGAACATGACTACGAGCCAGAGAATAGGCAGATGTAAAGAGCAATTTGAATGATCCGGCCATTTATAATGATGATGTATCAGTGTTCTAATAACATGGCGAGATACCCATGTTCCATGTAGAGAATCAGGGACATGGGAAGAATTCAGATGAGAAAACAGGTGAGGAACTGAGGCTGTGAGTGAACTTGGGCAGACTGCAGAGCTGGGAAAGGGTGAGTATGGAGGGTGGTTTAGGGGGTGGAGGCTAGTGCTTTAGATGCTAAGTCTGGACAACTGTCCCCTGCTTTCTCTGAGCCCCCTGGGGCCCTGCATCCCAGCTTCATAAGTAAAACTCCAGCCAGGTGGTTCCTCTACTTCCCACTGAGCAAAAACTGGGGGTACAGTCAGCTTGTCCTTCTAAAATCAAAACACTTCCATGAACTCTCCAAAGGGATCAGGGAGTTTAATGTGGGTACAACCCACATATTCCCTCCTGCTTGGTCACAGAAATCACTAGGGCAGTAATAATGGTGTTTATAGACCAATCCTGATAAGAAAGGGCCTTGAAAAATGGAACACAGTACACTAAACTAATGCTTAGCAACCCCCCCCCCAAACAAAATAAAACAAAACAAAACAAAAAACAGTTGGTTAAAAGAAAAAAAATTAAAAATTCCTGAATACAATTGTCTGGAAATTCAGTGGGCTTCTTTTTCTCTGATAATTCGGGGCAATTGCATCCAAATGTTCCTGCATTGATTTCCACTCCAATTCATGGTCTCATGCTGGGGTAAGCTGGCTGGCAGAGGTTTCAGTTTGGAAGAAAGAGACAGGAATTGTCCTCAGAAAGAAACTGGGGCCATCCCCGCTCTACCATTAGGAACAGAACTTGAATCGCCTCCCCACACACCCTACTAAAAAACAAACAACACACACACACACACACACACACACACACACACACACACACACACACACACACACACACACACACACACACAGAAAACAGTGCCTTAACAGAACCCGCCTTAGCATTCCCTGAAGCAGTTGGAATAGATGCAGGGGTCTCAAACTCAATTTACCTGTGGGCCTCAGGAGGCAAAGTCGGGGTGATCCTTGCGTGCAAAGTCAGTAGTAAGCCTTGAACATTGGGGGTTGTGACCCAAACAACTAAAACAAAACAAAAAAGATTCCTCTAGGGCAGGGCCACAAAATGTTGTACGGAGGGCCGTTTGCAGCCCTCGAGTTTGAGACCCCTGGATTAGAGGGTTAAGTTCTTCAATTCAGTGCAAAGACTGCAAATAAGTAAATAAATAAATATATAGATAGATAAATAAATAAAATAAAGAGCAAAAAAGAAAAATCACTTTTGGCTCCTTCTGGCATTCTTCATATTTCTCCTTCATAACTGTAACATTGAACGATGACACTGAAAATGAATAGTTGAACACAAGAGAATCTGGTCCCATAAACATGTCTCTCTTCTCCTGCAATTAGCAGGTGTGTGTGTGTGTATGTGTGTGTGTGTGTGTGTGTGTGTGTGTGTACATGCCCAGAACACCCAGTCCCACAGAAAAGACATGAGTGTTGATCCGATCCTCTGATATTTGAGAAAAAGTAGACATTTCCCCTCTTCGGGGGCAGATCATACTTTCAAGGTCATATGAAGCTAGAACCACAAAAATAATCTGTTACATCCAAGAGGTGGAGGGAAGGGAAAAGTCACTATCCCTAACAGCCATTTCCTGCAGTGGGGGGAAGCAATTTCATTTACCCCAATAGGAGGCAGAGCAATGAGTCTAGTTGTATCCCCCAGCATCCAGGATAATATAGTTCCAAAGAGGAAGGCTAAGAAAGAAACCTTCAATTCCAGTTGCCTGCCCTGCCCCCAGAAGGGACAAGAAAGGTGCAGATACCATCTGATTCCAAGGAGACCCTGCCCTCATGGCATCCTTGGATGAACTCACTTTTCTCCAAGAATTCCCTGCTCTCCATTAGTTTCAGGGTTCTGCCAAGATTCTAGAGAAACACTTAGCACCCAGACACCTAGAAAGGCAGACTGGCAGAAGGGCTGGAGTGATAGCACAGTAGGTATGGCACTTGCCTTACCTGTGGCTCCCCTGGGTTCCATCCCCGGCATCCCACATGGTCCTTTGAGCCCCACCAGGAGGGATTCCCTGAGCACTGCCAGGTGTGGCCTTCAAACTAAACAAAAATTGGGTAGGCACTGGGGTTGATTTTATGAGACTTGAATAGGAAACATTCATTTTGGGTTTTTTTTTTTTTTTGGAGGGGGGTGGTGGTCTATATATTTGTTTTGTTTTCAGGCTAAGCTAGGTGAGACCAGTCTAGTCAAATGAGTAATTTTGAAGGCTGGAAAGACAGGTCAAGATGCAGACCATGCCGGGCCATGTTCCAGATCCACCCCAACACCCCCGAAAACCAAGGTGTTGTTTTGTCAGCACCCCCAGAGGTGGGCCTGTGGGTCACATGACCAATTCCTAGGTACCACCATTATGTCCAGAGGCCTGTGTACCATTTAAAATTTTTTTTAATTTAAACCATTGTGATTTACAAAGTTATTCATAGTTTTAGACAATGTTTTAGGACCAATCCCACCACCAGTGTCAATCTCCCTCCACCAATGTGCTCAGAGTCCATTCCATGCCACCAATCCATACCTCAGCCTACTGGAATATCAGGCACTTTGTTAACTTTGATTGTTAAAGTTTGTATCCCATGATTCCAATGTTGTTGACTTTGGCTTGGATATTTAGTTCTGTCCTTTCTAACCCCCAACAATGCACCTGAGATCTCATAGTCTCTGTCACTGTCATTTCATACATTTTTTTCTCTACTCAATTTCTTTCTTCTTCTCCTCACTATACTCTGGGGCCTAAAGTGTCTAGACAAACTCCATTAGAATAACTGCCATTGCAGTTATTCTAAATACCACATATAAGTGATATCATCCTGTATTTATTCTTCTTTTTCTTCTGGCTGACTTAATTTAAAATAATATCTTCCAGTTCTACCCCTATTGCAGTGAATTGCATGATTGCATTATTCCTTAGAGCTCTGTAGTATTCCACTGTGTATATGTCCCCACATCTTTACTATCCATTCATCTGTTGTTGGGTGATAAGAACAAAGTAGAGTGATAAGGTCCTTATCAACAGGGTGATCAGGACAAAGACTCTAATGTTCAGACTGGTACTAAGGACATTTGTCTCTGCTTTCATTTAAGTGATGTGCCCACTTATCTGAATCACTGAAAGGGCTTTGTGAGATTTCTCTTTTTGTTTTGAGGCCACACCTGGTGGCATACAGGGATTACTCCTGGCTCTGTGCTCAGAAATCACTCCTGGCAAGCTTGGGGGACCATATGGAATGCCAGGGATCACACCCAGGTCTGCTGCATGGAAGAAAAAATGCTATACCCGCTGTGCTATTGCTCCAGCAACTCTGTGGGGTTTCTAAGGCATTTCTTTGGCAGCTCTCCTTTCACTTGGCTTCCAAACTCTCATAAGACAGAGTAGACAAATGAAAATGTCCATAGAAGTAGCTTGACCTAGTGTGAAGTGAAAAGAAACCTTCATGCTTGTTTGCTGTAGTCAACCTCATGGCGAGCGACTGAGAAGGGATGTTTGTTTTTGCTTCTGCTGCTGTTGCACCATCATGGAGCATTTCACCACTGGGGGGGTGGGGGGGGAGTGGGGTGTTTAAGTGTTAAGCATCAATTAGAGTAAAGCTTCATGATGAGCAAGGAGATACATTGGGCCATAGGGGAAGGGACTTACCTTGAACACCATCCAGCACCACTGAGCCCTGTTTGATCCCCACCCACCACCCATGGTCATCCAAGAGTCATCCCTGAGCCCTGATGGATATGAATCGCCATGAGAGAAAGGGGGGGTGTAGTTCATCAGCCTAGAGGCATCAACTCACATCTATGTCCTTCCTCAATGGGCCTCTGACTTGCTTTTTGTTGCCATCATTTTTCCTTCTAGGACCCAGGGCAGTATTTGCTAATAACACATACTCTTCTGCTCATTTCCTCAGTTTCCTTTCACCTCCATAATGAGCTCCAGAAAAATGGCTGCTTCTCAACTCTGAAATCCTGGCAATAGCCTATTTGAGGGGGGGGGGGGTAGGAGGGAGGCTGCTACTTCTTGTCACCTTGAAATGGAAATTGGCCCCCAAAAGGATCTCTTAAACGGCAAAACCCTGAACACTGGGTACAAAAATCCTGAGGTTCCAGGAATGCCAAGCATGAACGATGCAGATCGGAGCTAGCCAGGGGAGAAGTTTTGCAGTGCTAACTAAAAACAATAGCGAGGGAAGCAACTACCATATAGAGACACTGATGAATCCATTTATTAGCTCCGAAAGATTCTTCCTGCACCCCTTGCAGCACGCTTTTGCAAGTAAAGCACACACATGTCCCCGAATGATGTCAGCCTACCCACAGCCAACACTGACAGCCTGAAATATTAAAGATTCCACCCGGCTAGTGCCGCACACAGCTACTTTTATTGGCTCTGCGAACAGGTATCAATTATAATGAGGCCATAAAATTTGCCTCTGCACCGTTCATTTGCGATCTGCTCTGATTTTTTTTTTCTTTTCTTTTTCCTCCTTAAGAACATAAAGAAGAGAAAACTCCTCTTGTTAGTTTTCAATGGATCCAGGAGAATTCGAGAGCTCTGGAGGGTAAATCTCTTTTTGTTCCTTCTTCAGGGTTTTCTGTTGACCTATGCCAAGCTGCCCCCCTTTCTAAGCAGAATCTACCAGTTCCAGAATGTACCTCAATAGTCATTGCTCCCTGGACCCAGGATTAAGCGTTCCATTTGCATAAGTGTAAACTTGCCTTCTCTCTTTCCAGGCCTGAATCCCCTACAGGGCACTTGCTAATGAGATGCAAAACCCACCTTAAAAGGGTTCCCCAACCTAAACCAATTTGGATGGTTGTTTTTGTTATTTAAAACATTAAAGAAATTAAAGTGATCGGAATATAATTAGATTAATATTCATCTCTTTCGAGTGGCTTTAATTCTAATATTAAAGAGATTAAAGATCCACTCAGAGGATTAGGCAAAAAAAGTCAAGCAAGCAGGCAGCAGCACATTCGCATTACCTTACAGTACAAATTAGAAACCTAATTAATCTAAAGTTGCCTCAAATTGAATTGGATAGTTCCTTCCCAGGCAAGCACAACTTTGGGTATTTGAAATTCACTGGGCTGTTGTTTACTTGGCTGTACCTCTGTGATATACGAATCACATTAGAATAGCTTCATTTGGGTTCTAATTGGGGGAAATTAAATCTCCACCTAAGTTGATGTCAGATGGAGAAAGAGAGAGACAGACAGAGACTTTGCAATTCTGGGTGTGTAAAATAACAGGAAACCCCCTAGCTCTTCTGGATCTGGTGGCAGAAGAGAGAATGGGAAGAAGCAAAACTCACTACTTTTTCAGTTAAGCCATAAACTTCATTTATTTGCCTTATGTTGCAGAAAAAAATAAGAGTGACCCCTATCAAAAACATGTCCTTCTTTGGGTTGGAAAAATAGCACAGCGGTGGGGCATTTGTCTTGCATACAGCCAATTCAGGACTGATGGTGATTCAAATCCCAGCATCCCATATGGTCTCTTGTGTCTGCCAGGAGCCATTTCTGAGCACAGAGCCAGGAGTAACCCCTGAGTGCTCCAGGGTGTGGCCCAAAACAAAGCCAAAAAAAAAAAAAGGGCTAAATTTGGGAGGCTAGGAAGAAAGCCCAGTGGGTAAGGCATTTGCCTCGCATATGAACAGCTTGGATTCAATTCCTGGTACCCCATATGTTTTCCTGAGCACTGCCAGAAATAATTCCTGAGAGCAGAGTCAAGGGTAACCCTGGCGAGGAGCACTGCTAGATGCTTGGGCCATGGCAATGGGGCCTGTCGCTTTCTTGGAAAGCCGGGGAGTGTGACTTGCTGTGCCTGTGTCCAGGAACCTTGTCAGCACATCCCAGTGGTTTGCACAGTGTCTGGTCCCCAAAACGGGCTGAGCCTGGCAAGGGGTGCTGTTACTAGAAGGCTTCTGCAGGGTGTGGGAATGGAACAGAAGAGGGAACCTTGCCGGGAAGAGAAAGTGGGCATCACGAGATTGATCTGTCATCTGCTGCCACCTGCTCTCCAGAGCCGGCCTCTCCCTGGCTCAGAGTCCAAGCTTCTTTGTTTTTGTTCTTGGGACACATCTCCCAGTACAGGGGTTGGAACCAGGGTTTCTACCTCTACCAGAAGCACAAGTACTTTACCTCCTGTACTAACCTTCTAGTCCCTTTTTTGATGGGGAGGGAGGTTTCCAAGAGGTGCCCAGGGAGTCTGGGTGCCCCATGGGCAATCACTTTTATTTTCATTCAATTGCAAATCAAAATCTCTTTCCAGTTCTTTTGGTCATCCAAAATTTTATCTAATTTTATCTAATTCAAAAAAACTCAAATATGTGAAACAGACCCTTATTCCCCAGCTATCCTGGGGTTCTGTCCTCCTAGATGTCCCTCTCAGATTGGGGGAATACATTATGGGTCTCTCTGCTCCCCATGGCTAGACAGGTGAACCCAGTAGGAACCAACTTCTGGAGTTTTCTCCCAGGCCTGGGGGCCTTCTCATCTGCTCTCACCCTGGCCAGCTCTGCCAGTCTCTGCAGGAATGTCACAAAACTGTCCCCATTCATGCATCCATCACCCAAGGAAGGTAGGTCCAAGACTGGAACATCCACAGGGCAAAATAGATTCTTTGTCTCCCATCAGTCTGGAGCTAAGATGCGTTTGCGATCCAGAAAACCAAGGCCTCGGGAGGTCCTGCTGCTGGTGGGGATGGACCGGGCAGGGGCAGACAGCATCAGACAGAATAAATGTCTCCCCCCGACCTCATATGCCCCGTATCCCCACATCTCTTTCTGCAGCTGCCCCCCTCACCACCACTGAGCCCAGACCAAGACACAGGACTGATTCCTCCATGGGTCAAGACAATTGGCAAGTTTTGCAGCTACTCTGAAGCAAAACTCTTCCAAAGTTGTATTTTCTTGAATAAGCAATTGATGCTTTGCAGCCTAATTATCAGAAAGAACAAAACGCACACAGGCACACAAACACACACACACCCACGCACACACACAGCACCAGGAAGAAACCCAGTGCTGCTGCCGGCATTCGTTCTGTTAATGGCAGGTTAGGGCGGCCCACTGTGCATAATTTAGCTCAACAATTGATACCGAATTTTCCTATAGATCCATTATTATCGCTACAGCCACACTGCACCAAGATGGGGCAGAGGGAGGCTTCGTAATCGGTGCACGTGAACTCTCAAGGCCTAATTACATCACGGGGGAGGCCGGCGGCTGCTGCTGAACCAAGCAGAAAATGGGGGTAATTTGTACACAGGTAGAGGGGCAGCCAGGTGTGCCTGCGAGCAGCATGGTGGGGGAGAGGGGAGGAAGGAGCTGGTGGGGCCAGGGCCGTGGGCTTCCATCTGGTTTGGCCAGGAGGGAGAGGTGCCGGATCCCCTTCCTCAGCTGTAGAATGCAAGCTCAGTACCCCTCCCCATTGCCCCTCTGCACTCCAGTTCAAACCCCCAAAACCAGAAGACCAGCTTTCCCACATGTATCCCCAGATCTGAGAAATGAGAATCCATTAGCCATGTCTGTAATCTGGGAACCTTCACCCTAAGGCTCTGTCTGAGCCCTCTGAAGACTCAAAGAGAAAGGGGAGTCTGTCACCAGGGTGGCCCAGAAGGAGATGATGAATTAAGGAACTGTATTCATAGTATAATTGGGGGGGAGCACAACCAGTGGTATTCAGGGGTTACCTCTGACTCTGCACTCAGAAATCATTGCTGGCAGGCTCTGGGGACCCTCTGGGATGCCAGGGATGGAACCTGGGTTAGCCACATGCAAGGCAAATGCCCTTCCAGCTGTACTATTTCTGGCCCCAGTTTTTATGCATTATTATTTTTATGTTGGGAGGAAGGGAGGCAGTTTGGTTCCATGTCCAACTGTGCTCAGAGGTCGCTCCTGATGGGAACTACAGTGCCAGGCTCAGCTATGTGCAAGGCATGCAGTGCTCTCTGCAGTTCTGTTCTAGCACATTCTGACTTGAAACATCCTAAAGTCTTTGTATCTCATTTAGGCAGGATTACGGTGCCTGCCTCATTCCACTGGGTTCCAGTGTCATCCCACAGGGTGCTGATAGCTGAGAGCTTACCTCACCAAAGACCAGGCCCAGAGTTCTTAACCACTGGCATCTGCATGCTCCATAACCCACCAAAAGTGATGCCAGCCATGGGACATGCTTGGATGGGGTTGGGGTGGCATCTCCAGGGAGGCAACATCTCTTAGAAGAAGAATGTTAACACATCAAAAATGATAAGATGGGGCCGGGCGGTGGCGCTGGAGGTAAGGTGCCTGCCTTGCCTGCACTAGCCTAGGACGGACCTCGGTTTGATCCCCCGGCGTCCCATATGGTCCCCCAAGAAGCCAGGAGCAACTTCTGAGCGCATAGCCAGGAGTAACCCCTGAGCGTCACAGGGTGTGGCCCAAAAACCAAAAAAAAAAAAAAAATGATAAGACAAGTAAAAACAAGGGCGTTTTTGCTGTTTGTATTCAAGCACCTGGATCCTGCCATATCAGCAGACAAGACTGCCCAGAATTTTCTAGTTTAAATGGGTCTTGTTTAAATCCTCTGCCCAAAGAAATCCCAAAGAACAAGTCCAACTCCTTTTGGAGAAAAACTTTGCATGAATTAAAGGCCATTAAAAACAACAACAACAATTTTTTTTTTCTCTACTAGCTGCTCCAAGGCTCATCCGGTAGCTTAAAGGCACCACATTCGCTGAGTTTCCTGGCACTCGCACAGGAAACGAGTTATAGATATTTTCCTTCTGCTTTTTCTGAAAAGCTCACGCTGCCCGTCAGAGCTGGGCCCACTCAAAGGGAGTCGGCGTTTCCCACCTGCCCACATGTGCGGGAAGCAGGAGCCACAGAGGAAACTATAGCGCCAGGTGTGCTGGGAACTGCCTGGGCCACCCAGGCCTCGCCTGTGACCTCAGGAGAGTAAATCCCAGCGCAGGCCAGGCAGGAAGGAAAGAGGAAACAGTGTTTACTCATCCAGGGACTCCGAGTCTCCCAAGAAAAACCTGGGGGGTATATGAATGGGGGAGTGAATGGAGATGCTATCCTCAAGGGAACCCATCTGGGGTGGGTGCTTCTCTTTGCCTGCTTGCTCTCTCTCCTTTTTTTTTGGGGGGGGGGACACATCTGGTGATGCTCAGAAGTTACTCATGGCTATGTATTCAGAAATCACACCTGGCTTGTGGGGGGGCATATGGTCTGTCCTAGGTTAGTGCGTGCAAGATCTGTCCTATGTTAGTGCAAGGCACTGCAACACTGGTCTGGCCCCTGTCATTCCTTCTTTATTCTTTTTGTTCTTTCTTTCCTTTTTTCTTTATTGTTCTTTCATTCTTTCTCTCATTTTTCTTATTCTTGTTTCTTTCTCTATCATTCATTCTTGTTTCTTCTTTCTTTCTCATTCATTCATTCTTTCTTTTTACTCTTTCCTGTCTTTCCTTCTTGTGTTTCTTCTTCTTTTGTGTTTCTCTTGTATTCTTTCTTCCTTCATTCTCTCTTTTTTCATTCCTTATTCTTTCCCTTCCTTTCTTCATTTTCCTCCTTTCTTCTTTAATATTTCTTTCTCCCTCTTTCATCCTTCTTTAATGTTTCTATCTCTCTCATTATTACTTCCTTTCACTTTCTTTCCTTCTTTTTCTGCCTTGGTTTTTTTCTCTCCTTTTTTATGGTATTTGTACAGTTTAACACTATATGAGAGAAACATGTATTTTAAAAATATAGATTGGCGTAATTGCAAGAGAAGGTCAAGATCTATGTGAGTCTTCAATTGCCCTCCCTGAAATGCTTTCCAAAATGAGTCCCGCAAACCCTCCCATGGGCTGAAAGTCTGGGTGGATGATGAACGGCACAATCCAGCAGCCCATATGCAGTTCATTTGCTCCAAATTTCCATGCTGCATTATAACCTTAATGATCACTAATAATAGACAAACCCACATTTTATTGAGTAAGTAATTCGAGACATTAGGATTTTGGTCATGCGCATAGGCTCAGGCTGATCAAGTTAGGCTGGGCCAGGGAAGAGCAGCGAGGGAGGGTGGATCTAGCGGCCAGCAGACAACACTGTCTCTGGGCTCAGGGACACAGATCTTTGGGGATAAGGCCCAGCTCTGAGCCCTGATGGAAAAATGAATCACTTTAGTTTCTGAACCAAAAACTCTATTGGAGAAGCGACTCTATACCATGACGTAGTCAAGTGTGGGGACCTATAGATACACCTAAATCCAGGCTAACCCAGCAGGCTCCTGGCCTGCATCAGGCAGAAGCTCACACATCTTTTTCCACAGCTTCTGGAGCTGTGGAAGGGAGAGGCCAGCCCTTCCCTGCCTCCTGCAGAAAACCCTAGTAAGCTTCTGTTTTACTTCCGGGGAAGAAAACACGAGTCAGCCCAAACCAGCCGCCTTCAACCTGTGGCCCAGCATGACTTTCCAATTTCTATCACTGTGGGGCAGGCAATGGAAGACAATTTTAGGGAACCAAAACAATTTCTCAGGTACCCTAGAGATGCTGCAGGAGGAGAAGAATGTTCGAAATATTGGCCTAGAATTTGGCTGAAAACCACCCAGCACAGCAGAGCCCTGGGTGTCTGGAATTTATGAGCTGCTTTCTATTCCCTGATCCACCTCTGGGTCCCTCATGAGACATAGGAGGCCCATCTACAATACACATATTCCAGTACCCCCCAAATTGGGTGTGACCAGAATGGGATACTCTGAGTACTTACAAAGGAGTGCTAGCACACTGTCAGGTCTTAGGGAGGGGGTTTTTACAATGGGGAGGACCCCAAGAGCAGACCCCAGTTCCAGCCCAGGCACTATGTGGTCCCCAACAGGAAGTGGTTCCTAATAACTCTGAGCACTGCTTAGAGATTCCTCCCAGCACTCAAACTCAAACCCAGATCAAGTGGTGATTTGTATGTCTCCCTCCCCTCAAGTAAAAGAATTCTTGAGAGAGAGAGAGAGAGAGAGAGAGAGAGAGAGAGAGAGAGAGAGAGAGAGAGAGAGAGAGAGAGAGTACAGTGAGAAAGGACATTTAGTTTTCACAAAGCTGACCCAGGTTCAATCCTTGGCATCCCCCATGGTTCACTGAGCACATCCAGGAGTGATTCCTGAATGAAGAGCCAGGAGTAAGCTCTGAGCACTACCAGGTATGGCCCCCAAAACGGCAAGAATTTCCATGAAAATCTTGCAGAATATCTAGTTTGGTGTCCTCCAGGTTGAATTCAGGAACCCCAGTGCTAAAGCTCAACCTCACATGGTAGCAATTACATGGTTATTAATCCCCCTTGTGGCAGGTATTAACTGTGGGGAAAAGGAACATCAGCTTGAGGGAAGTCAAAGGATATCTGGATCATAACATGCCCATTTAGAATTCTCCTCCTAACATATTCTATCTACACTACACCCTGTATGGATGTAAGGGTTTATAGCATTTAAACAACAAAAGAAAGTGACTTCCTTATTAACAAAGATTTGTATGGCAGCGGCTGGAGAGATAGTACAGGAGGTAGGGCTTTGCCTTCATGTGCCTGCCTCAGGTTCAATCTGCAGAACCCCACACCCTCCAGGAATGATCTGAGTGTACTGAGTGTACGGCCACAGGTACACTTGAGTACCACCAACGTGGCCCCAGAACCATAAAAAAAAAAAAAAGAATCCACAGCAATAAAATCCAAAGATTTATACTGCTGTTATAAAAATTTATTAATACTTTAAAAAGTTGCAATATTATCATATGCTTTAAAAGTTACCAGATGCTGCCATTTATCAACCTTCATTTCTATCTTTTGAGAAGGTTTGAGTCTAGGACAAATAAATGAATATTCTGGTCACTCTCTCTCAATTAGAATCAAAAAGTTTCCTTTGTTTTCTTTCTTATGTGAGATCATGACTATTTTCATTCCTTTGCCACTTAAATGAGTACTTTATGAAATGCCCTTTTAACTATCAAATTACAGGGACAGGATACTGGAGTGATAGCATAGTGGGTAAGGCACTTGCTTTTAACATGGACACCTGGGTTTGATCCAGGCATCCCATATGGTCCCCATGTCCTGCCAGGCGTGATTCCTGAGCTTAGAACCAGGAATAACATGAGAGCTGATGGGTGTAGCCCCAAACCAAAAAGAATAATAATAAATTACAGGGAAAACCAGTTGGTGATTCATGGAATGATCACACAGTTGGGTAAGGAAATATTTTTTTTTATAAAAGACCTACATGTTTCATAGGGACAAAAAAATTACATTATATAGGGGCCAGAGTGATAGCATAGTAGGTAGTGTTTGCCTTGCATGCAGGTGACCAGGGTTCGATCCCCAGCATCCCATAGGGTCCTCCTAGCCTGCCAAGAGTTATTCCTGAGCATGGAGCTAGGAGTAAGCCCTGAGCACTTCTGAGTGTGACTCAAATCCTTCCCAAATTATGCGGACCCCCAAGACTCCCTCAGGAACCCACTCCCTTGGCTGCCAACCCGGACTCATTACCAGGGAGAAAGTAAACCCAATGGCAAGAGGGTAAAAGTGTGTCCAAGGATGCCAGCACAGCAACCTGTGCTGCCAAGAGTCCCCTCTTCCCAAGGACAGAACATAGATCAAAAGGCAAAGCATGGCTGTCTGCTGGTCTCAGCTGTACTGGGCATTATTGTGGACATAGGCAGGCACACAGAAGCCTGATGTTTGGTGAAAAGAGCGACTCAGCTGGTGCATGTTAATGTCCTCAGGTGTGATCAAGTAGCTAGAGCAGAAATGCAGAGGGAGAAATATTTGCATCCGAGTAGCCAGGGACTGGCTCTGGCTGGGAGGGGAGGCTGCAAAAAACCAGGAGGCCAGAGTCTTGTACCTATCTCTGTGTCACAGTAAGGGAGCATTTCCAACACGAGAACACTGGTGGAAACTCCAAGTTTGCACTTAAGTCACATAACACGCTGTCAGTGTGACCTTGAGCAGGGGTTCCAGGTCCAGAGATTCTTCAATTCACATCTATTTTTCAGCCCTATGGGTAGAGACCCTCCAACGCCCTCTGTCTGCTGTTAAGAACCAGCATCACTCTGATCCAGTAAGAATTAAGACCAGTCAGCTTCTCCCCAGTAATGGTCTTTGCCAGGCAAACGTGAGCGCTGCTCCACTGAACGCAGAGCAGAACTAAAGAGAGCTTCGAATTCCAGAAGTGTGATTGCATCTCTGAACCCCCACCTGGCTGTCCACGCAGCTCCGAGCTCCTCCTCCCTGTTGGCTTAAGGGGGTGCAGTAAACTGGAAGTCAGGAAAAAGAAGTCCTCCCCTCCCCTGCCCTGTGCTGAGTTTCACAGGGGAAGCTGTATCTTTCCAACAGGGAGCGCAGAAAGATGAAGAGTCAACCTAGCTATTTAACGTGGCTGAGTGGAGCCAACATAATGAATTGAGAAAAGATGTCCTGGAAAACCACTCACTGCTCATGCAGAACAATCCCTTTGGCACTTCCGATGAACCTGAACCTCTCTTCTCCCAGCTGAAATAATCTCCTGACACATTGGCAAGGTCAAGGTCCTGTCTCCTGGGAAAGGAAAGACCTGGGAGGGGGAAAGGATAAGTAACTCCTACAAGCTATCCTGCCTCTTCCTCCACCCACTGCAGACATCACTAAGCGATCCCGGTATCACCCAATTAAGGCATTTCTAATCAATCCCAGCACCTTACTTCCACATCAAAGCCCTGCAGATGGTGGCTTAGGAAGGCCTCGACACTGGTCCTTGCAAAAAGAGTGCCTGGGAGCAAACCACATGTCAGGAAGTCTTGCCAGAAGCCCCATGTGTCATTAATAATGCAGAACACCCAGAGATCAATTGGTAATAATTCTATGGGACAAGATTGAAATGCAATGGCAGTGCTGAACTGGAAGAGTCTTGTCTGAGGCAGAAAGAGTGATGACTAGGGCTCTTACTTCCATTTTAAGCAAAGTTAAAAATGAGGGGGCTAGAGTGATAGTGCAGCAAGTGGATATTTGCCTTCCATGTGACTGACCTGGGTTTGATCCCTAGCATCCCATACCATCCCCCAAGCCTGTCAGGAATAATCTCTAAGCACAGATGTAACTCCTGAGATGATGGAAAGTCTGTAGTGGGAATCTATGTAAAATGGAGCCTTTTTGTGTGGGCACCAGGGATTTGGGGTAAGGAAAGGCTGTCAGTGGGGGTGGTTTCATTGAAGACACCTAGGAAGGAAGAAGCAAAGAAATACCCAATTTCCAAACCCAGTGTATCTGATGGGGATGTGGCAGTGAGCAGGGAAGGTGAAGTGCAGAACTGGAAAGGAGGAGTGGAGGGCAATGAAGGAGGGGCAGTTTTCCAGGTGAGAAGCAGACCATTGTGACTGAGATCTAGGGGAAGAAGAATTCCATCTCTCCCCTATTCCATGAAGAACCTGGGGGCTGCTGGAGGGGCTCCATGTTTTCTGAGGCTTTCCTTGCTCTCAGACACCCGATAACTCTCAAGCAGAGAGAACCTGGTGCAAATCTTTCAGGAAAAGGCCACTCTGGGACCATCACATGTTGTTTCCAGCTTTCCACCATAAGTCATCTAAGGCTGATAATAACAGTCAAGTCTGATATCCCAAGCCTCTATCAAGCCTCTAACCAAAGGCTTCTATTTTTCCTCCCTTTCCACTGGAGAAATACCACTAGATAAGTACTGCTGGACACGTTTTAACTGGTGTTGAATTCCCAAAATGGCTGTGCTTTCCAGAAGTTTCTATATCTCTAATTTTGCTCTGCAACCCCCACTTTTCATGCCACCACCCCCAGGTAAAGAAGGGTCTGGGATATCAGAAGATATCCTGGAGAGTCCAACTTCAGGGAAGCAAAGGAGTAAGTCAGAAAGGATGAGGGTAATTAACTGGATTGAAAAACTGTAGCAATAGTATTGTAGGTAGGGTGTTTGCCTTGCAGGCAGCCAACCCAGGTTTGATCCCCAACATCCCATATGGTACCCTGAACACCAACTTCTGAACACTAGAAGTTATTCCTGAGTGCAGAGCCTGAAGTTACTGCTGAGCACTACTGGGTGTGATTTCAAAACAAAACAAAACAAAACAAAAATAATTGGATTGAGAGGACCAAAGGTTCTGGAAAGAGAAGTAGGCTTTGCAAGTGACATCTGTGGGTTGTAAGTAATGGAAAGTCAGGCTATAGGTACAAAATAGAGAACATCAGCTCTGGGAAGACAGTGGCCAACTGCTTCTTTCTTCAAATAATGTCTTTGTTCCATGAGCCTGGAGAGTAAAGTTCATGTCCAACACCCACAGATGTTCCCTTGTGGAAATAATCAACAATGGAGGGAACCATGTCTTCATGCCAATAATAAGGTTGTCTTTCCTGTCTCTAATAATGCTACATGTGGGTCAAGAACGAAATAGACTGAATGCTATAGCATCTATGAACTTGATAGAATCATATCTGTTCATGCCATCTTGGTCAGTTCTAGTAGTGCAACAAACTTCTATCTGCTATTAATGTGATAGAATTTCATTCCCTATTAATACCAGAGAATCTTAGTCTCTATGAATGACATTGAGGTCAACTCTCTATTTTTGCAACAGACTTCCATGCCCTATTAACACGACGGACTTCTCCCTGTTCATTCTCTGGACTTCTACTCTCTATTAATACAATAAAGTTATTTTCCCTACCAGCACAATCGAGTTCTCTCTATAACCATGATCGAGTTCTGCTCTCTAGTATTCTCAGTGAGAGCACCATGTCTCGCCTAAAAAGATTGCCCAGAAGAACTGTTGTGTCTAGGGACTCAATGAATAATTCCCCCGCCTGATTGATGTGGGCCTTGAGTTCTTGTAGGATTGCGTTGATAGAGAAGCCTTTTTATTTTTAAATAATTAAATTTTAAAATGACACAAAAATCATTCACTGTGCCCGAGAGTGAGAAGATAAACACCTTTGGGGGTAACCCAGGAAGATATTCTCCCACAGCAGAATAAATTGCTGGCAAGAGAGCTCAGAGCAGCAGGGAAGTCAACTTCAAAAACACAGGAGTCAAGAGGGGAAAGGCTGTGATGTGTCTATATGAATTGCCAGGTTTAGACAGGAAGGCAATGGGGACAGGCATTTTGGAGAAATACCTACATTACCCTATGAACAAATGCACAAGTTAGTCATGGCATGGCCCTCTGGGACACAGGGCAAGCTGGGTGGGTGTGAGGAAAAATGTGGCCATCACTGACACTGGCCTCTCTCCTGCATGGCTAAACCTCCTCACAGACATTCCAGTTTCTACAAAGAATGAATGTTCCCACTCACCTTACAGTAGAGTGTAGACAACCTTCCAGGTGGGAGTTTTCTATTCGGAAAAGGATTCACGTGTTAGTGGTGAATGGAGAATCAGAAGCCTCCTGTCTATCCAGGCTCATAGCCTTTTACCCAGATTCCAGCCCTAGTGGCCTAAGCATTGCTCTGGGTGGCTCCTGCCAGTTGCCTGGGCATTGCTTCTGCCAGTTACCTGGGCAAAGCAGTATTTTGAAGGCGATATATGGTCCCATCTGTCACTTCTGCTTTCTTTAGCATGAATCTGAATCAGGCCTCTCCCTCAGGGCCTTGGGTCAGCTCTGTTCTCATATTCCCAGAGGCACCTGCCTTAGACCAAGGCAGAGAGATGCAGGCTTGGAAGGATAAACACCACCAGGGGAATGAGTCCGAGCACCACACTCAGAAGAAAGTACCACAAGAGGAAACAATAGTATCAGAGTCCAGTTCAAAGTGTAGGGGCTGGTACAGGTTGCTTAGTGGGGATTCTGTATGCTGGTATGGGGGTGGTGGAAGAGACCAAAGAAAAGGGAGCTAGCTGTGCATCCCACATTGGATACACTGAGATCATGCGAATGGCTAGGGTGGTGAAGTTGGGGGTGATGTGTTATCATAGCAAATTTTACAGATCGACACCAAAGGCCACCTGAAGGCCAGATCCTCTGTTTCTGTGAGAGGACTTGAGGGGACACATGCCTTAAGTTGCTTTCTCAGTTCTCTAGATCCATGACTAAGGAATCTAAAGTCCTGAGACTCATCTAGAACAGAATTCTTGGAAATGCGGTGTCTCTTTCTTCCACCTCTGTATCCTGCTGGAACACTGGGGACCTGCTAAACAAAATCACATGAAGTCAATGCAAAGTAGAGGGTCCATGTATTGGGCTAGAAGGAAAGGGGTGATTGGGTGTGAGTAAAAAAATCCAAAACATAGCCCAGAACCCTGCTGGGGTCTCACTGAGAAGATCAGGCCACCTGGGAAAGTCTGGGAAACTCTCTATGCCTTTCTGAGGAACCTTCTCCAGAACTGGAGTGTTCCTCTCCCTTTCCACAGCACCCCCATTGCTACCCAGCTGACAGGATACTTGAAGAAGGGTGAAACAGTCCAGAGAGCAGAAGGCACTGGACCAAGAATCTGAACCCTAGGCCCTGTGCAGGATCCCCAGGCATGAGCCATCTAAAATGAGCAAATGATGTAACATATTGGGGGACCCTCTGGAGGAGCCAGTGCTAAGGATCCCAGCAGCACTGGGAATCCCAGTAGCCTCTTAGTGGCTAAGTATTGAGAAGCCCTCAGTTATCACAGCTAACAAGGAGAGGTCGGAGCATCCAAGGGTGGCCTGAAGCTCTGGAGTCTTGGAGAACCCAAAATGGCATTTGTCTACTGGCTTTTCAAAGGCCCCTCTGCAGGCCCTGCAGGACTGAGGCTTCACTGGGTAAAGAAGTCATCAAGTAATTAGGAAAGAAAAACAAAAGGAGGAAAATCACCCGAGTTGTCCTAAGTCATGCAAAAATCATCCCGTGTCCTGGCCAACATGCATTTTTAAACAATGGCTATAATAAGGGAAAATTAGACCGCATTACTTATTCATCAAGTCCTGGGGAACACTTGGCTCCTTTTGGAACAGTTTACTTTTATAAATAGCATTTTGGGGGCTCGATGGCGTGTTTTGGTTGGGCAATGTCAGAAACATCTGTCTAGTTGGATTCGAGGGCTCATTACCATTTGTCTCGGGTCACAGCCATAGCTAAACCCAGGGTAGGGATTAGGAAGCTTCTAGGAAGCCTGTGGGGCTTTGGACCCTGAGATTCTAGTAAGGCATCTGGGTATGCTCCACTAGAATTTTCTATTTGGTTTTCAAACACCCTGTTGAATTGAAAGATGACAAGACATGCTTAGTGAATGCATAATCTTTATATTTTTTTTTTTTTTTTTGGTTTTTGGATCACACCTGGCAGTGCTCGGGGGTCACTCCTGGCTCTACGCTCAGAAATTGCTCCTGGCAGGCGCAGGGGACCATATGGGATGCTGGGACTCGAACCACAGTCTTTCTGCATAAAAGGCAAATGCCTTACCTCCATGCTCTCTTTCCAGACCCCAAGTAATCTTTATATTCAAAAGATAGTAAAAGGAGTAGAAAACCGGCAATAGAGACTCCTGGAAACTCCCAAATAAAAGGTTGTTTTTTGTTATGTTATGCTATATTTGTATTTATTTATTTGATTTTTGGGCCAAACCCGGCAGAACTCTGGATTATTCCTGGCTCTGTGTTCAGAAATCACTTCTAGCAGACTCAGGGGACTATAAGGAATGCTAGGAATCAAACCTGGCATCGGCATGGGTATTCCGCATGCAAGGCAAGTGCCCTCTTTGCTGTGATGTTGCTCTGGCCCCTTGTTTTTATTGTTCTTGGGGGATACCCAGTGGTGCTCAGGGCTTACTCCTGGTTCTGCATTCAGGGATCACTCTGAGCAGGAGGATGGGTCAACTGGAATGCTGGGAATTGAACCCAGGGAGGCTACATACAAGGTAAGTACTTCCTCTCTGGCCCTCAATGGAAATGCTAATTGTGCACAATCATGCTAGAAAGCATTGAAGAGACCATCAGAGCCAACAAATGTAGAAAGAACAAACTGTGTCTGGCTAAAATTGCAAGTGTCATTTCATACATAAAATGTACTTTCCAAATCACTAGGATCACGAATGAAAGGGGAGAGATTACAACAGAACCCCAAGAAATACAACATATCATGAGATCATATTATGAACAACTATATTCAACTAGGCTAGAGAACCCACCAGAAATCGACAGATTCTTGGACAAACACCCTCTTCCAAGACTGGAAAAGGAAGACCTAAAAACTCTAAACAGTCCAATCACTTCAGAGGAAATTGAAGACGTAATTAAAAGACTCCCTAAGAACAAATGCCCAGGCCCAGATGGATTTACAGGTGAATTCTATCAAACATTTCAAGAAGACTTATTACCACTGTTCCATAGGCTTTTCAAAACCATAGAAAAAACAGGAATCCTCCCCAACTCCTTTTATGAGGCTAATATCACACTCATTCCTAAAGAAGGCAAAGACACCACCAAAAAAGAAAACTACAGACCAATCTCACTAATGAACATTGATGCAAAGATACTTAACAAAATCTTAGCAAACCGAATCCAACACCTCATCAAAAAGATCATACATCACGATCAAGTGGGATTCATCCCAGGAATGCAAGGTTGGTTCAACATACGCAAATCAATCAACATTATACACCACATCAACAACATGAAGGACAAAAACCACATGATCATATCAATCGATGCAGAGAAGGCGTTTGACAAAATCCAACATCCGTTCATGTTAAAGACACTCAGCAAAATAGGGTTAGAAGGCACCTTCCTTAAGATAGTTACAGCTATTTATGAAAAGCCTACAGCCAACATTATACTTAATGGCGAGAAGCTAGAAGCATTCCCACTAAGGTCAGGAACTAGGCAAGGCTGTCCACTCTTATTCAATATAACCTTAGAAGTCCTAGCAATAGCAATCCGACAAGAGAAGGGAATCAAAGGAATTCAAGTAGGGAAAGAGGAACACAAGCTAGCTCTATTTGCTGATGATATCATGATATACATCAAAAACCCTAAAGAATCCACAGAAAAACTCCTAGAAACAATCAACCAATACAGTAAAGTGGCTGGATACAAAGTCAATACACAAAAGACAGTAGTGTTTTTATATACAAACAATGAAGTTGAGGAGAGAGAGATTAAAAATACAATTCCATTTAAGATAGTATCAAAAAATATCAAATACCTAGGAATCAACCTTACAAGAGAAGTGAAAGATCTATACCAGGGAAACTTCAAAACACTTCAGAAAGAAATTGAAGACGATCTAAAGAAATGGAAGAACATCCCATCCTCATGGATAGGTAGAATTAACATAGTCAAAATGACTATTTTACCCAAACTGCTATATAGATTTAATGCAATCCCTATCCAAATCCAGGCACAATTCTTTAAAGAAATAGAACAATCAATTATAAAATTCATTTGGAACCATAAAAGACCCAGGATAGCTAAACACATTCTGAAAAATGAGAAGTTGGGAGGTATCTCCTTACCTAACTTGAAACTATACTATAAAGCCATAGTAATAAAAACAGCATGGTACTGGAACAGAGACAGGACCTCAGACCAGTGGATTAGAACAGAATTCCCAGACATAAACCCCCAGATATATAGCCAACTAATATTTGATAAAAGAGGCAAGAATATGAAATGGAACAAAGAAAGCCTATTCAACAAATGGTGTTGGTACAACTGGAAACTCATATGCACGAAAGTGAAAATCGACCCATATCTCACTCCTTATACAAAAGTCAACTCAAAATGGATCAAAGATCTGGAAATCAGACCTGAATCTATAAAGTTTATCGAGAATAAAATAGGCAGAACACTCGAAGACCTTTATATCAAAAGGGTCTTTGAGAATGGAGCACCAATGGCAAAAACGTTAGCATCAACTATAAACAAATGGGACTATATCAAACTAAAAAGCTTCTGCATGGCAAAAGAAACCCTACTTAATGCAAGAAGACAGCTAACAGAATGGGAAAAAATCTTTTCACTTGATATATCAGATAAAGGGCTGATATCTAGAACATACAAAGCGCTCAGAAACCTGAGCCCTTCAAAACCAAACGAAGCCATAAAAAAATGGGGAGACGAAATGAATAGACATTTCTCTGAGGAAGAGAGAAGGATGGCCAACAAATACATGAAAACATGCTCACCTTCGCTCATCATCAGGGAGATCCAAATCAAGACAACAATGAGATACCACCTCACACCAGTGAGGTTGGCTCATATCAAAAATAATGGGAACAACCTTTGTTGGAGAGGATGTGGTATGAAAGGAACTCTCATTCATTGCTGGTGGGAATGCCCCTTGGTCCAACATCTATGGAGAAAAGTCTGGAGAGTGCTCAAAGAACTTAGAATTGAGCTGCCATTTGACCCAGCAATTGCTCTCCTAGGCATATATCCCCAAGATGGAAGGACATTCATTCCAAAATACGTATGCACCCCACTATTTATTGCAGCACTCAGTATAATAGCCAAATCTTGGAACCAACCTCGATGTCCAACAACAGATGAATGGATCATTAAGATGTGGTACATATATACAATGGAATATTACATGGCAGTTAGAAATTATACAATCACAGACTTTGCAGCAACGTGGATGGACCTAGATCATGTTATGTTAAACGAAGTAAGTCAGAAGACAAAAGAAAAACACAGAATGGTAGCACTATTCTGAAACACCTAGAACACATAAAAAACAAAAAAAATGACATTGAAGAAGCATAACTGCTAGAACCACAAAGAAAGACTTCATAAACTCCATTCCCTGATCTGCACAGCCACCAAGATCTTTAGAAACAGGTCTGATTTTACCATCCAAGATAAAGTAGAAGTCTTCCACATACCACGAAAGCAGCAAGAGGAGAATAAATGATCTATTTTTTTTTGACGTCTTTATTTTGGTGTGGAGATTACGGTTGATGTCTCCAATATTATTTTATTTTATTTTGTTTTGTCTTTCTCTTTCTTTTTTGCACTTGAGTATGATTTGATTTCAGAACCGAGATTATTGTGTGGTGCCTGTCTTTATTGCTGTGGTGCTTATCGGTTATTTAATTCGATATTTTTTTTGTGTGTATTGTTGTGGTATTTTAATTACTTTTTTCACATCCTCTCTCAAACTGAGGTTGGAAGCCTCTAGACAGGATTCTGCTTATTTTCAGCATATTTGATTTTTGATTGAGAAGAGGACATATTAGGTGATGGGTATTCCCCTGATTCAATGTGAATATGTACCCAAAATACTACAGTGAAAGATATGTAAGCCATTATGAAAAAAAAAAATTGTGTTTTTAATCAGAAATTTTCTTTGACTTACATGTATTATTATTATATCAATTATATTATATGTTATGTTATGTCACTATATTATGTTATATTAGTTTACCTCATTATGTTAATCAATTTTGTCCTTTAAATGAATTCTTACTTTAAAAAAAAAAACAACTTTAGTTTGCTCTGAAGAAAAAAAAAATAAATAAAAGATAAGATAAGGCCTCCCAAATCTTACCACAGGCTGTGTTCTTTACACTGGCTGTATAGAAAGAGGAGGTACAGTAAAGGAACCCCATATACACCTCAACACAGGCCCCTTGCCGGGTATGTATTGTGAATTGGGGGACAAAAAAAAATATGTACTTTCCTGCCTTGAGTAGCATCACCAGCAGTAAAGAAAAGGTGGTTTTGGGGCATCACCCAGTGATGCTCAGGGGCTATTCCTGAGTCTGTGCTTAGGGAAGTTTAAGAAGGTGCTGGGTTCAAACTGCAGTTGGAGAGATGCAAGGAAAATGCCCAGACTCCTGTACTATTTTTCTAGACCCACAAAGACAAAATTGTTAGAAGTTTCTTTTGTACCCCCCCACTCTCTACTGTCACAAAACCTCGATGATAACCTCTATTCCTGACTTTAGGACAATGCATGTTTCTAGAAGGTCCTGACAACCTCAAAAACCATCTCCAGAAAAGCTGTTCCTTTTCCTCCCGCGCATGAGTCCAGGCTTGGTTTTGGCAAAGAGAAACATGACTTCCTCCCATCGCCCGTCACTTGCCTCCCCATGGGGGACTCTTCCAAGGTCCTGCCACTCTTTCCTCTCAGATCTCTATGACTCCAAGGTATCCCCAGAAATATAGAACATGCCTCATTATTCTCCTAGTTGGAAACCAAGATGTCACGGGCAGGCGTGACTTCTCCAACATGGAAGTCCAACAGAGAATGACACAAAGCAGAGTGAACAGAGGACAGAGAGGGGCTACACATAACCCATCACATGGCAGCCTGCCATGCCCCCTTCTCTGGTCATATCCACTCATCTCCTCAGACAGCAATGGTGGTGGCACCCCATTTCCCACGAGCCAACAACACCAAGCACTCATACCTGCCTGGTACACTGCAATTCCCTCATGGTGCCATCTGGCTTCAGCCTGTCCACACCCCACTGTGGCAGCCACACAGGCCAATGCTCAAATGAACTTTTCAAGCCAGGGAACCGGGCAAGAGAAAGGTGAGGAAGAGGAAGATGAGGAAGCTGCAAAGTGTCAAGCCATGGCTTCAGCCAGCCCCTCCAGCCTACTAAGCTTCTTGAGCAAAGCTGTGGCTTGTGTACCCCTGTCCCAGATTCAGGGGGGGGCCCAAGGAAGGGACTGCTGCTGCTGCCTCTGCGTGGCCTTCCTTCCCTCCTCCTCGGATTTCAGCCCCTCACAGCCGTGCTTATTATCTGGCGTACAACAGCCCCCCAATTACACGGATGCCGCAGCCACGAACACTGGTAATTAAAACTGGGAACGGGCGTCCTGGAGTCTGTCCCTGTCCCTGGGCCTCTTTGTCCTGCAAAGATATTATTGGAAAAAGCGGGAACACTCGGCAGCAGCAGCAGCAGGGACAGATGCGGCCAGAATATAATGGGACTCGGCTCCCGGCGGAGAGGCTGTGACAGGGTGCGGGGTGGGCAGAGATGGGCAGGACTCGGCTTTATTTCACCTCCTGCTGTGGGGGCATGTCCAAGGAAGGATGGAATTGCCAGTGAACATCTGGGAAGGGTGCAGAGGACTGAAAGTCCCTTAAGTTCCGCTTCCTGCTTCTGAGCAGGCCTCCCATCACTATATGCGTGTGCCAGTCTGTAGCTCTGATCCTAGTGCTGTTCACGGTCCTGCCCCAGCCAAGGGTACAGCTTGGCACTGCCTGGCTCACTCTAGACTTGAGTGCCCACACGTCTTGTGACAGCTGCAACCCAAGCTCCTGTTCCATCTGCCCAAAGGGCTCCTAAGCAGGTACTACCGATGGGCATGACCATCTGATGCAGGGGGAGCTTTGTGTATAGGCAGGCTCATTCGGGCAGAGCTGGAGACTACATCTCCAGAGATTCCTCCTGCACCCCCACTCTGTGTTACTGCTGCTGCTCTTCCTGTCACCATGGTTTTACCCAGAAGCAGCCACCAGCAGGAGAGCAAGTGCTTTACCTGTCTTCGGGGAAGAGTTCTAAAAAGAGGCGCTGACCCCCGCAGCTCAAGGTCCTAAGCGGAAGTTCCTGTGCTCATTTGGGAGCTGCCTTAGAAGCATCAAGAGCCCATCCTCCTAGTGAAACCCTGTGGGGTCCTCCCCGCCTGTCACTGCTATCACCAGACTTCCCCCAAAAATGGCATTTTCCCTCCCTCCTTTGATCATTAGCAGCTAATGGACCCGCTAAGAGGCTCGTGATTTAATGGGTTAATTAGGAAGAACATTGGCTGTTAGATCATCTGTTTCTGGCACTTGGGGGTGTAAGATCATCTGTGAGTCTGTGTTTGATGGTGACAGTTGGGGGGGCAGCAGATAGCACCTCTGAGAGGGAGACCCTGCTGCTAGGATCTAGACACAAATGAGGTGCAGAATCCCCCTACACCCCTAGGGGGTACGACTCAGAGAGAGGAATTGGGGCTATTGTATCTGTCTCCCCAAATTTGCATCCTGGAAATCAGAGCCAGGTGCTCAGAGGAGGTCTTTCAGAGGGGGTCAGAGCATCCTCAAAACCATTTTCATGCATTTCCACTAACCTGATGGACATATAAAGATCCTCTCTTTCCTCCCCTCCAGCCAGCAGAGGTAGTGAGACAAACCCATTGTTGATAGAGCAAGCAAAGGGCCAGCATTAGAGACACAAGTTGCAGTGGGACTGAAATGAAGGAGGAGGAGGAGGAAAAAAAAAATTCATCTGCCTGTTCTGAACCCAAATTTCTGCAGCTTCTGTCACTTCTGGTCCTCTCTGCACAATGAGCAACTTGGGGTGACCTTCTTAGTCACCCACCAATTGATTGTGAGAATCCTCTTGGGCCCCCTGTCAAGCTAAGCTCATTACCATAGTCCTTGGCTTAAAAAAAAAAATCTCTGCTTTCCAAGCTGCCTGCCTGGTCTAGATCCAGGGCACAGTGAAACCGTTCAACATCACTGTGGTGGCTCATTTTCTAATTAGTGATGAGGGGAGGGGTTAGGACATACCTGGGTGGACTCAGGGTTGCCTCCTGATTCTGTGCTCAGGGATCACTCCTGGTGGTGCCAGGAAACCATAGAGGGTGCCAGAGATCAAATCCAAGTTGGACAGGTGCAAAGAGAGTGCCTTATCTCTCTGATCCTTCTAATATGCCTCATCACATACCAGAGGGCCAGATCGCTGCCTGTAAAAGGCCTCAGAATCACCTGAGAAGGTGGGTAAAGAGAAAGGGAACCAGGATTTAATACTTCTGAGTCTGCTCAGCATATACTCATCTTGGAACACTAGAGAGCTCATGTCTGCCTTATTACCCAGCACTCACACACCAGTTCCTGAGCTCAGGATAGGGAGCCACTCACTTACATTCTTTTCTGTTCCTCCCCCACCCTGATTCTTCCAAAGGGGTTTATTTTGAGTTTCCTGTCATGCCACCTTTTCATGTGCCTATTTCCTGATTATTTACATAAAGCATCATAGACTTGGACTCAAGAAAAAAGAACCCCCCCTTCGTTCCCCCTAACCCCCCCTCCACAATCCAAAGTACTGTACTTAGCACTCATCTGTTGGTTGAGAACCAAATGCTGGTGTACACATCTATGGAATCAATCCCTTTCCAGATGATTCCATGTAAAGATGGCGGCCGCATTGATCAGATGAGTCTTCTCTATTGGCAACCATCTCTTTGGCTTTGAAATGGCAGCATCTGGTAGAACATGACCTCAAAGCCGACAATGATCTATTTCACTAGATCAATACAAACAGCCCACTGCCCCCAAACCACTAATTTGATTCATCAGACCCATCGTCAAAGCTCTTCTCTCTATCAGGTGGGCCTGTGTAGACCCAGTCTGGGTAGGGTGTGTGTGTGTGTGGGGGGTGATTTCTCTTGAGCTAGGCCTGGCGAGTCGATCATCTATCTGCTTTTGGATCAAGTATCTGATTGCTCACAAATTATACAAATCACATTGATTACTGACAAATCATAATGTTTACGGAGCACTATTTGGCTTTGGCTCCAGAGCATGACTAGGTATTTAATTAACTACCATCAGATATAATTTACCCTGTTACAATGACCAGAAAAGAGATGACTGTCGATTTCACACTGTGGAGCCAATATTCTGGGCCTGGAGAAGGAAACAGATGCTCAGGGAGGATCATGGAATCACAGTTTATGATGCTCAACCCAGGAGATGCCTGAGGGTCTTGATCCTTCTTGGTTCAAAAAGCTGAAACATTTATTTTCCCTTTCCTGGTGACCAGTAAACTAGATAATTGCCTTCCTTTCTGTTTTCACTGTGACTATCAGAAAACTCAGAATTCTTGCTATACATAAATATACACATTCATATTAAATATTCATATTTAGATATAACAACCTCGAGGGGGGCCAGAGCAATAAATATAATACAGCGGGAGGACATTTGCCTTGCATGTGACTGGCCCATGTCCTATACCCAGCATTCCAGATGGTCCTGAACTCTATAGGAGTGATTCCTGAGTGCACAGCCAGGAATAACCCCTGACTGCTGCTGGGAACAGCCCAAGAACAAAACAAAACAAAACAAACCCCATAATCTTGAGTGTTTCTGTGACCTGGATACATGCATTTGACCAAACTTGACTTGTTATTTCCTGCCATGTGAATTTTATCATGTCCTAACTATCAACTCTCTTGGGAAAAAGTCAGTCGTGGCTTACAGACCAAAGATGCAGGCTTCACAATCTTCCTGTGATTTGCTAAAAAGAGGCGGGGAAGGGAGTGTCAGGATGACCCAAACCAAAACTTGCAAGAAACTTCCTGGTACAACCTTTGTCTCACCTTAACTCTAAAACCAGCGCCATGTTCTCCTAGAAGAAACATCATGCCACGCCACACCATGCCACATCATCCTGTGGAGATGCACTCAGGGATGAAGCAGATACAACTTAAATTGGGCACTGCCCAGGTGAAGGCATCTATGGTGGCCAGTGGGGTGGCTCTCAAGAGAACATGCACCCTCAGCTGCAATCCTCAAATCATCCCATGTGGCATCATTTACATTTTTTCCATGCCATGGAAAATTGAGGTCTGCTCCAGGAAAACACAGACATCTTGAGGAAATTTGAAGTCTCCAAGATGTTTGTTCCATCCATGCACAATGGGAAACAGGAAGGCATTCCTAATGTGTTAAGGCCCCAAGGTTGGCAGAAGCCAACCAGAAAAAGAACCTTGAGAGCATAAGTCAGGGATTGGGAGTGGTAATCTCCAGCCTTTCTGTCCTTGCAACCCCACTCAGGATCACCACTTCCCAAGAAATGCTGGGAACTCTTCAAACATGCCAAAAACCTAGGGCCCTCCTTAAGTGGAAATGCTTGTGATTCCTGCACTGGGAAATTGACAGCTTGTCTTACAAATTTCTGCCCAAGCAGCAGCTCTGTGTAAGCACTGATGAGGGGAAGAGAGGAGGAAAAAACCCTTTGGGGTCTCCGACCATCTTCTCACCCTCTCTGGGCACAGTATTGGGGTTGAGGGGGGTCATCCCAGGGCCTAGGAACCCAATAAAAAAGGATATGATTACAAATGCTTGGGAGGGAGGCTAAAGAGAGACACCCAGCTTTGCTATGTCCTGGGCAATTTGGCTACAGAAAATAACAAGAAATGAGATCATAAAAGTAGCAAATCAACCTGCAATTGCTTTGCTTCAGGGCACTCCCAGACCTGTTTTCTGCTTGGTTCTTCCAAGTCAACTTGGATGGATAAATGGGTCCCCGTGGCCCAAAATCAGCTTAAGTGGGGTGAGAGATTTGGTCGGGAGAGATTTTACCCCCCTCAACTCTTGAGCTGAGTGTCCAGAGCAATGACAAGCCACATCTCTGGTCATTGGAGAGGGAGAGGAAGAGGAAGAGGGGTTGATCCAGGTGCCCCAACTTGAAGTTACCTTATGGAGTCTGCCTGGGGAGGTGACATGAAGAAAAGGGGATTCCTGGCCCTCAGAAGAAGGCATGACCATCCCACTTCAGGGACTAGCTGGTCCTTTGCTGTACCATTCCTCAGCCCTGCCCTGATCTCCACGCCCTGCCCTTGGACTAATGCCAGACCACACACTGCCCACTACCTCACCTACTCGTCGGGGTCTGCAGAGACATAAAATTAAAATCCTGTCTCACAGACCAAGCATTCTGTGGGTTTGCTGGCTGCCTAGCCCCCTGGGATGCTGTAAAGGAAGAGAAGGTGCGGTATGTATACAGGTTTTACCACGCCTGTTGCCCACCTGACCATGATGGGTTTCTCTCCATACTGTGATCCTGGGGACCCCACCCCAATTATTCCAGAGAGTCCTGGGATATGAGGATAAAGCCATAGCAAAAGGAAGATGGAGCCAGAGAGAGACTATGTGGATTCATACCTGGAGCCCAGCTCTGCATGGGAGAATGCTCTGATGGTGCCTCGGAGAGAATCCAGACTTGGAGATGGGTGTAGGTCATGAGGAATGATGGATAAAAGCACTTGGGTTTAGGAGATCAAGGGAATAAGGGGCTGGGTAGCAGCTAAAGGAAGTTAGTAATATGGGGCCAAGGAGATGGCTCAGTGGTCAAGATAAGGGCCTTGGACATGGCTCAATAGTTGAGAGATGGGGCCAATGAGATAGCTTAGTGATAGAGATATGGGGCCAAGAAGATTAGGAAGATTACTAAGTGGTAGAGATATGGGGCCAGAGATATGGCTCAGTGATTGGGATACAGACCAGGAAGATGGATCAGTGGTCAGGGGTATGTGCTTTGTTCCCATGTGCTACCAGGTGTGACTCTGGCTCAAATACCTCTGTGGCCTCAGCCCTGGCACTGAAATGTCCAACTCTTATGGTTGAATATCTCTGGAAGTGGATCCCTAAGCCCAAAGGGCATGGTTTCAGAGCCCTGCCACCCCAAAATTCCAATCTTGAGCTTAATGGTTGCTTTATTATGGAGTATGTCTGCAGTCACCATAAGCTCATGTGCAGAGGATCACATTCTCTTCAAAATGTGTTCAGCCCTAGGACAAAGTTAATGCCCTCTGGTGGGACACTAGTCCACATGCTTTTACTGGGCTCTATGGGCAAAGCCAAAAGCCTCAGGGGTCTCCAAGGGGGAACAGGCGGCTGCCCCCTCCACGCCTGTTCACCTTGTCTGGGTGCTGGGCTGGGGTGAAGCCTGGGTGCAGGGCCTGAGATCGAGTGAGCATTAGTGAGATAGAGTTAGATGGAGTGAGAAATCTCACATCATCGGCCTCCCCTCTGCAGAGCCCTGGCCAGACTTTAACTCAAGCGGGAGCCTCGAGATTGCTGCCAACTCTCAAGTGGGCTGGCAGTCCCTCCCCACTCTCTCAATGCTCTCAATGCCCCAGCTCCCAACAGTCTCCATACCCCTTCTTCTAGGCCAGCAGTATTTTCCTTCCTTCCTTCCTTCCTTCCTTCCTTCCTTCCTTCCTTCGCTTCCTTCCTTCCTTCCTTCCTTCTCTTCCTTCCTTCCTTCCTTCCTTCCTCCCTCCCTCCCTTCCCTCCCTCCTCCCTCCCTCCCTCCCCTCCCTTCCCTCCCTCCTTCCCTCCCTCCCTCCCTCCCTCCCTTCCCTCCCTCCCTTCCCTCCTCCCTCCCTCCCCTCCTCCCTCCCTCCCTCCCTCACCTTCCCTCCCTCCCTCCTTCCTTCCTTCCTTCCTTCCTTCCTCCTTATTTCCTTCCTTCCTTCCATCTTTTTTTTCTTTCTTCCTCCCTCCCTGCCTCCCTGCCTCCCTCCCCTCCTCTTTCGTTCCTTCCTTCTTTCCTTCCTTCCTTCCTTCCTTCCTTCCTTCCTTCCTTCCTTCCTTCCTTCCTTCCTTCTTCTCTTCCTTCCTTCCTTCCTTCCTCACTCCTTCCTTCCTCCTTCCTTCTTTTCCTTATTTCTCTTCTCCTATTCTCTCTCTCTCTCTCTCTCTCTCTCTCTCTCTCTCTCTCACACACACACACACACACACACACACACTTGAGTGTGTGCACTCAAAGTGCCCACAGTCAATGCCCCTAAACCACACAAGGCTTGTTTGCCGTGAGTCCAAGTGACTTTTCACCAGTGGCTGGACCTGCTCCCGTCCAGAACAGAGAAGCTGCGTGAACCAAGATCGAGGTGCTGACTCAGGCCCTGGGCATGATGCCGACTCTCAGCAGTTTGGGACATTTGTAACTTTGCCATTCTGCGGGGCACTGCTCGATGGGCCACACGTGGCTCTGGTTTAAGGCGCTTGGGTTACCCCACCAGTCTGGGTCTGCAGGAGCAGATGGGAGCCTGGGGGACAGAGTGAAGGCCAGAAGAAGCAGCCTGAACTTTTGCAGGAAGACACGGGAGGGGGGGACTGCACACAGCTAGGTCAGCACATGGGGGAAACACACACACATACATACATACATACATACTTGCCATCACACCTCTGTGAATTGAAGGTTTCCAAGACAGTGCTGAGCCCTCCCAAGCATCCCACTACCATGTGCGGTGCCCTCCTTAAAGTGCCCTGCAGTGTAGAAAGGGAGGATGAGTAGGACAGGGAAAGTCAGCACCCAGGGGTGTGGTAACAGGAGACACTAAGGAGAAGGGGTTTCTCCAGTGTCAAGATGGCCCAAGAATTGGGCAGTGAGCTCATGCAAAGGTGGAGAGCCCTACTGGGTCAGTGTCTAATCAGGTACACCATTGACAATTGCACAACCGAGCTGGTCCCGCACATATTCTTATCCCCCAGAATTCTCAAATCAGAGAGCTCTCTCTCTGCCTTGCTGTGTAATGCTGGCTCCAAAATCATGAGCCCCTGCACCAAACCCATCCTCCTGAGCTCCAATCTTAGGTGGAGCTTGTGGAGCAAAGGATTTTGGGAGGAGTCAAGTACCCCTCCATAGCCTCACACAGAGTAAGGTGGTTCGAGGGAAAATAGGGAGCAGCAAAGCTGCATGGGGGCTCCAGGACCCCCAAAGCAGTGGGCCTATGGAACTGGGCCACTCTGCCCAGTTCAGGGCCCCCCAAAGAGGGCAAGTGCGAGTGTGGACTTCCTCCTCCTGCCCTGCCCTGCTGTACCCCTTTCCTCTCCTTAAACTTAGGGATAGAAATGGTTCAACTTCCCTGAGGCTCAAGAGGAGATGAGGATATGAGGCAAGGCCAGAGGAATAATACCACCTCATCACCCCACCACCAGCCCTCAAATTACACATAATAAAAACCTCACCCAGGTGCCCAACTACAGCAAATTCCCGGGGGTGCAGATGTCCATGCTGAGCCCCTTGAGGTGGAAGAAACTTTCCCTTTAAGGCTAAATATAACCTAAAACACACACAGCTGGACGCCCAGTGTTTTCCAAATACTCGGACGACCTACCCACAAGCCCACCAGCGCCTCTGTCCCTGCTCCAGTGTAAACACAAGTGGGGACCAGGGAACATCTGGGCTTTCAAAGGGTCCCTGAGGTGGGGAGAAGCTCCCTGTGCAGACTCCAGGGACTGGGAGTGTTCTGGGGTGCCTGTAGCACACAAAGGGCTCTTGGAGATTCGCAGACCCACCCTAGAGACCTCTGTGGTCATGGGTCATGACAAAGGGATCTTCCAAATCTCTATGTAGAGGAGGTTCATACCTTAGTGAGCACAGTGGAGATCCTGGAACCAGATCTACCTATCTAACTGGAAGGTAGATCTGGTTCCAGATGGAGGTATTTTTTTTGGGGGGGTGGGTGTCACTGGGAGTGTAACTGAGACTCAGTTTGCCCTTCTGTGAAATGGGAAGAAGAGATACAGCATCTCTCTCCAAAGCGGCTGATGAGGGCTACACGCGCACACACACACACATGTATATACAGACACACATATACACACAGCACACACATGAACACACATAGCTGGGGATTAATCAGAAGAAACTGAAATAGTGAATCTGCTGCCCTAAAACAAAGCAAAATCAAGTGGCCTTGTTCAGCGAGTGCCAGAGCGGCTGTAGGAAGCAAACTCTTCTAGACAACCAACCCACAGTATCTGGGTCTCAGACCCATAGCACAACTTCAGTCGGTTTCCTTGTTCCCAAGGACACACGCCCCAATTTCCTCCCTCAGAGGTAGAGAGTGCCCTGGGTTATTATTAGCATTATTTATAATGGCGGACATTCCCATCACCCAAGGGTGCAGTGACCTGACCCCCCCCCACGCCCCATTTTCGCATCTTTAATAAAATCCTGCATCCTTCCCCTCCACCCTCCCTGCAGGTAATTAAGACAGGCCGAGAGGCTGCTCTAGCAAAACCAGCTCACTGTCTTGTCTCAGAAGCGCCTTTGCTGGAATTATTACATAAGCGACAGCCTCTCTGAGCTGCTTGGGGGACAGGGAGCCACACTGGATTCCCCTTCCAAATTCCTTCCCCACAACTGTGTTCCCCACCCCATCCTCCTTCCCTCCGTGCCTGAGGTCAGCTTCCACCGGACCTTCCTCCACCTTCTATCCACTCGGTCACACCCCCCACCGTAATATAGCATAGTTTATTACATAAGTGATTTATTGCATGTACCTTAATGTATAAGGAGCAAAAACTTGTTTAAAATAAATCCAACTGAGAGGATAATCTCTATGGGCAAAATGTACTTTGCTTTAATTTCTCTACTGGGTATTACACACTATATAATTGCCTTAAACACAAACTGCAGGCACTAATTTAGCTTGGCACCAATATCTGGCGTTGCAAAACACTCAAGTTCCATGCTGGGCTCTGCTACAAATCCTTTGCTCCACCAGAAGAGACGCTACAATAGCCCTTAAAGAAATACTTAGCTACAGGGGCTGGAGTGATAGCACGGTAGGGAGGGCCTTTGCCTTGCAATGTGGCTCATCCGGGTTCGATCCCCGGCATCCCATATGGCACCCCCCTAGCCTGCCAGGAGTAACCCCTGAGTGCCGCCGGGTGTGACCCCCCCAAAAAAAACCAAAATAATAAATACAACCAACTATTTTGTACAGGCTACATGGGATGCATGAACTTAAAGCCACCAGGGCACATGGCCACAGTCCCCCAAAGCTTAGGAGCAGGCAAGAGAATGGGATTTCTGATGAAAAACTCCAATTCTCAGAGCTGGAGTGATAGCACAGTGGTGGGGCATTTTCCTTGCATGTGGCAGATCCAGCACCAACTTTGGTTCGATCCTCGGTTGTCCCATGTGGTCCCCAGAGCCAGGAGTGATTTCTGAGCGCATAGCCAGAAGTAACCCATGAGCGTTACAGGGTATGGCCCCAAAATCACACAAACAAAAAATAAAATAAAAAAAGCTCTAATTCTCTTGGGGATGCCCATGAGCATTCTCGGTAGTTAAAAGGATGTTTCATCTCAACTCCCCAATCTTTCACTCACCCCTAGTGACCCAGCTACCCAGACCCATCCTTAGGATCAAACTGCAGCTTTGCTTTCTGTTGAAGCCCAGCACTATGTCCCCAAGCTAGTGTCTCTGAGAGGAAACACACCGTTAACACAGCAACGAGGAAGCCCCATCTGCAGGGTCTGTGTTTGCCACTGGGGTACTGCTCTTCCGTCTTGTACCCATTACACATACTAAGAAACTGAGGCGCTGGCCAGTACCTGAGCTCATAAACCCCAGGCCCATGCTTTAAACTCAGCACAGCTCTTAAGGCCTGATTGATTCACTCTCAGCGCTTAACCATATCTTTTTCCAGATGCCTGTCTCAGCCCCTTCTTGGAAAACACCCTTTAACTTCAAAAGAGTCGCCCTTCCACAAATACATCTGATGTTCCTTCCAAGCTCGACTTGGAGCCCAGAGGAACAGGCATAAAACCTCCAAGTCCTGCCCTCAAGAAATGCCAGTGAATCATGCTGAGTTGAGATGAGTCAGAGAGAGAAGGACAGACAATGATCAAACTCATCTGCAGAATCTGAAATAAAAAGAAAACAAAACAAAACAAGCCCCATACTAAGAGAATGATAGCCAAAGACAATAGAAATTATGGGGTTGGGGGGGTGCAGTTAGGACAGAGAAGAGACCACTAGGACAGTAATAAATAGTTGGAAATGATCACTTTGGACAAGAAACTGGAAATGAAGGGAAAGTAACATATTAGCCTGATACCCATTCAGAAATAGTTTGCAAAACATGGTTTCTGAAAAGAAAGTAAACTATCAAACTATTTTTGACTCTGTAACTCATGGTGATTTAATTAAAAACAATTAATCTGAAAGAAAGGGAAAGGAAAGGAAAAGGAAGGAAGGAAGGAAGGAAGGGAAGGGAGGGAGGGAGGGAGGGAGGGAGGGAGGGGAGGAAGGAAAAGAAAGAAGAAGAAAGAAAGAAGAAAGAAAGAAAGAAAGAAAAGAAAGAAGAAAGAAAGAAAGAAAGAAAGAAAGAAGAAGAAAGAAAGAAGAAAGAAAAGAAAGAAAGAAAGAAAGGAAAGAAAGAAAGAAAGAAAGAGAAGAAAGAAAGAAAGAAAGAGGAAAACTCAGTGAGACAATGTGGTTGGGGTAGAGGCAAGATAGAAAAGTCTAAGAAATTTGGGATGGAGGAGAGGAAAAGCTCAACATTTCAGTGCCACGCTCTTGTGCTGGGGTACAAGCAAAAAATGCTATTAAGCCACATTTGCTCCGTACCCCAGTGATTTTTCTTAAAGAAACCACTAAACTCCAGATACTGGGCTGCAGGGGATTCAGAAATTTCTGGAAGCTGCCATCAAAGTTTGCACAAAACTCCTGTTCCAGTCTCCAGCCCACACCTGGGCCCCATCTTGATTGTCCTCCCTGGAGCCCTGCCTTGAGTGTTTCCTCTGGGGGCATCCTGAGGAAGGCAGATCTAGGGACAGAGGGAATGGAACAGAATGGAGGGAAAAGGAGAACTCATGCTTGAGGGACTCCACCCATGCCTTCTTGGTTGGGACCCCCCCAGATCTAGGAGAGTGGATTTCTCAGGCACCCCTGGAATCCTGTGCTCTTAGTGCCCCAGTGAACACCAGAAAGTGAAAAGGATGATGAATATGTCAAGTCAATTAAAATCCTGATTAAGGAAGTCCGGACCTCACCCCTCTGGAGACACACAGGCAATATAGACCTTGATTTTCAACCATTCTCTAGAATATTACCTGATCAAAAAGACAGAAAAAACTCCATGCTATTCTCTTCTTGGTGATCTGTCCCCATACAGATGCCTTGCTGCCTCTATGCCAACAGGAGCACAGTTTTGAAAGATCCTAGAACATTACTCATCCCCTTTGGAGATGGGAGGCAGGTATTTCAAACATTATTTCTTTTCAATTAATTAACTTTTTTTTTTTGGTGGGGGGAGCCACACCCGCTGTGGTCAGGACTTACTCTGGCTCTGCTCTTAAGAATCACTCTGATGGTTCGTCAGGGGACCCTAAGGGATGCCCAGGATCGAACCAGGTCAGTCGCACATACAAGTCAAGGGCCCACTCCACTGTCTTATCACTCTGACCCCTCTCACTTTGCTTTAAGTCTGGACACTTCCTCCCTCCTCCTCTTCCCTCAGGAGTGGGGGATAAGCATTCCCCATTCTCCACCCCCCACAGAAAGCCCCTCCGAACATATGTGTATGCGGAAGAGCCCGCGTTGGAGAAACAGATGGTGGGACGGCGGAGGCGGCTGCCAGCCCGGCGGTGGCAGGCAGCGATCTCAGCAGACATGACTTGCCAGAGCCGCACATTTGAGGCCCGGGCTGCCGAGGCGAGCAGATCTGCGCCTGCCCTGCCATCCGCGGGGGCTGCTGGTGTTTGAAAACAAGCAAAGCTGCTTTTTTTTTTTTTTTTTTGCGGGAGCAGCAAGTGAGGACACAGCTCAGCGGCGGCACCACTGTGGTACATATGTTGGAGATGGAGAAATGTTGTGCCAGCAAAGACCTGAAAAACTATGCCTACTTGGGTGTTTTGTCACGAGTCTCTTTGATTTCTTTTTCTTCTCCGTGAGCAGCATAGATTTCTTTTCTTTTGGGGGGTCAGGGAGAGGTGGGAAGGGTGGGAGGCATTCCCTACCACAACTCTTCATATAAAAGGGTTATTGGGGCTGAAGCAAAGTGGAGAGGGTGTTTGCCTTGCATGCGGCTGATCTGGGTTCCATCCTGGCATCTTCTAGGGTTCCCTGAGCATTGCCAGGAGTGATTTCTGAGTGCAGAGCCAGGAGTAACTCCTGACCGCTCACAGGTGTGGCCCCCAAATCAAAGGAAATAAAAGGGGATTTGCCAATGGTCCACCCTCTCTTACTATCTCCTTGCTATCCTTGTAAATTGGGCAGAGTGAACGCCTGGGGAGCCAGAGCTGGAGTTGGTTTGTAGAGGTGCATTTGCACTGGGCAAAGGGCACAAGCCCTGTGCAAAATCAGAGCAAACCAGCTCACAGGCGAGATGAAGCAGAATCTCCTGTGAGCAGAAAAATGGTGTCAGTTATGGGATCTGGGCCAGGGGAGCCTGGACTCTGGAGAGAATGGGGTGATGCTCCAAGACTTTCCCTCCTCTGAGCAGAATGAAAAGCTCTGTCTGCAGAGGGCTCTTAGAGGTCCAGGGATTTGTGGGACTGACAGCCCCCACGGG